>NW_023253404.1:393-10485 GCF_002007445.2 Ailuropoda melanoleuca | reverse complement strand
AATATGTCAAGAAGGGGTCCATGGGTTTCCTTGGACTGACAAGAGGTCTTGGGCACAAAGAGCTTAAGATATACTATATTAGACCATAAATTAGAGCAGGGGCTGTAGCTGGATTGGTGTATTAATGTTTTCGGCAGACTGCAGGTGCTTAATAAGTACATGTTGAGTGAATAAGTGAAAAAATAGAAGATTGGGGAAGCTAATCCTTCATTCAGGGATCTAGCTGTGTGATACAGACTGCTTAAGTTGAGTTCTTAGAGAAAAGGTACATAGAAAGTTTTGTCTGTTTAAAATGGTTTGGGCTGCGCAGAACAGAAACCTGACTCAAGGTGGCTTGAATACCAAGGAGATGTGTGCTCATGAAGTCCAAAGGTGGCCAGTTTTAGGGTTCAGTGTGGTCAGTGTCTCTGAAACCTGGAAAACTAGCAAAGATCCAAGCTTCTATTTTGCTGTCTGCAGTCAAGCTTACAGGATGCTGCTGGTAGCACCTGGGGCCATGTGTTTCTTTGTTTCTGTGCAGTAGAAAGGAAGAGACCATCACCCTCAACCATGGGAAATGCAGTCTTCCCTTCAGTTTCATTGGGCCAAGTTCGAATGCATGCCATTCCCTAGACCAGGAAGAGCTGCCAGTGTAATAGCTTGTATTGACGGGCAAGACTAACGCCCATCCTTGTCCGTAGCTGGGAGCAGCCGGTTAAAAAATAAGCAAACAATAAGCCGTGCTAGAAATAAGAAGGGAGAAATGCAAGGTGGAAACCAGAAGAGTCAACAACACACATCTCTTCAGGGAGGCTCATCAGAGGTCACGTATTAGCAGAAAAAAAAAATGTCATTCTATGTTTCTTAAACACTTATCCTCAGAAAAGTAGGGATGGGGAGAGCAAGTCTGTAAAGGGATGATGTTTATAAGCAGCCCTGCTTTTTTTTTTTTTTTTTTTATGCCTTTAGAGTAGAATTTCACACAAGAATTTGCAGGGAAATAGAAGCATCTCACTCTTCTGAATAATCAATCCCCTCCTTCCCCCGAATCAGGTGGCACACTGTGAGTCAGGCTTTACACACTGTGAAAGAAAGGATACAAAATGAACACAAAAATTTAACACAGTTCTTTTCTGTTGTCGTATTTTATACTTCATATTCATTCAGTATCTGTCTCTCTGATTATCATCTACAGAAGAGATTAAAAAAGAAAGAATAGAAAAGTCATCTTCTCCCTATAATTACGTACAGATTCATATGCCTACCACCAGAAGGAGAGATACTATCTCAGAGAGGTAACAATTCACATCTCTCCAGTACCGTCCCTGCATCCCCGCTTTCAGCATCAGGGACTACTCGTGCATAATTAGCCCTCCATTGATTTCCTGAAACGTTAGCTCTTGTGATGGAAAGCTTTATGAAGCTGCAATTGCAGTTAATTTGTCTGCTACTGTTTCATAATAAAGAAACTTATTTCAGAAGAAATTGCTTTTTTAAAAGTTAGAATTCTCTAGGGTAGGCTGGTAAGTCAATGTGGAATTCTTTGAACACTTGCAAGTTTGGTCTTTGATTTTCTGGTAGAAAATCAGGTATTCTGCCATCACTACCACCTATGAGTAAGTATTTGAGCCACCTCGACTATTTCCAAAGGCTTGCTGGTATGCTGGGTAGGAATTAGGATGTTCAGTTTTTCAGTGTTGCAGGTGACCATGGTAAGCCAAGCATCTACTGTCAAAAATGGGGGATATCTTGGGAACTCATTGTATTGGGATATCAGACATAAAATTGTAGCTGATTTCCTACAAATCTGTAGTGTAGACTGTACCTCATGAAGAAGGTCTGTCTAGTTCGAACTGCCACTGAATATTGCACTAATGCCCAGTCACGTGTTTTTCAGTCATACTTGTCCATTTTCAGATGGTACAACAGAGAGCTTAGATTTCTTTCCCAAAGACCTGACATACACATGGTCAAGTGCAAATCTTATTTAATGGAAACAAAAATCAATCTCTCTGTCAAATCAGCACTCTAATTCACATGCTTGAGGCTGCCTTTTGTAACCTAGGGGAAAGAAGGTTATGACTGGTTAATACAGTATGTCACTTATTGGAAGCTGTTATTTTTTGTTTTTTTCCTAAGTGCCCCCAGCCCAGAAATTTCTGCTATTTTATAGTATTTGTCACAAAAGTCAAGACCCTGATATGCCACAAATGGCACTAGAATCCCAAGAATTATCCTTCTAGATCTTGTTACCTCCTGAAGAAAAACTGTGCCACTGAGTTAAATTTCCAGAATAGCAGCTCATACCAGTGATGTCTTGTATTCTTTTCATAACACTGTCACTTTCAAATGTACTAATTTATGGATTCATTTTATTTGTTGCTCTCCCCTTTTGGTATTCATTTTGTATTCATTCTTTTAGAGTGTCAGGTCTAGGATGGTAGGATTTTTGTCTGCTTTACCCTTATTATTATATTTATCATAGGTTTTAGCCGGGGGGAGAAGGGATGCTGGTGATCTTGATACTGTTTTTAAAAATCCAGCTTTGCAAGTTATTTCAAAGAAATGTTAATAAATAAATGTTTAAGGTTGTTTTTGTAGAACGTAGAGTGTTATTAATGAGGGCATCAAGCAGATATTACAACCAATTCAGAGGAGAAATCAAAGAAGCATGAATTTATATGGAATAAAAAAAAGATGAAACGGATATTCAAGTAGACACAAAATTGACTTTTACTATTGGGTAGGGACAGAAAAATCAGTTTGATTTCTGGACATACTGGACAAAATTGATCTGTTTATATACAAGAATTATTTAGCATTACTATGAATGAACTACAAGTTACAGAGTGTGAAATAGCTCAAAGGTAATGAAAGATCAAATCAGATAATCTAAAAGGGCTTGCTCTAAAAAAAAAAAAACAAACAACAATGCATAGTTTTCCAACAGAGATACTTTTAATTATATACGTATTCCCAATTTTGTTGTAATCCTCCCTCCTTTTGACCGCAAGTAATCTCAAAAAAAGATTACTCTTGATTATAAAGTAAGACTGGTCTTCATGAGGCTTGGCCTAGGGGTGCAGCAAGTGTTAATTTGTTATCTAGTACAGACTCAGTTTGCTTTGCTGGAAATTTTCATCGGGAATCTCATATTGGACTTCTGAAGGCTCTCTATCATTTGTCATTCTGAGGCTAGGAGGTCAAGCCCAAGAAAGTCTACCAGATTTCCCCTGTAGTATATAGAAATTTGGTTAAATTTCTCTCTTCTCAAGTTTCTCAAATAACTTCAATATTCTTGGCCTGGCGGAGAGTGCCATTCCTTACCACCTGTTATCCAAGACCCCATAAATCCAGGTGCCAGTCCAGTTTTCTGTGAAAGTCATTCTTCCTTCAATGTGGTTTGCCATACCTGATTCGATGAATACCATCCTTAAATATGGTACACCATGTAAGTCTTTGGTTGCATGACCAATATTTCCCATTCTGGTAAAAAAGGGGAATGGATTCTTACTGGATCTGTGCAAGTAACTGTACAGTCATGTGAAGTAAAGAGATTCAAAAAGAGTTTCTGAGCTGGGGCAGGAGAGTTTGTTAAAAAATGAAAAAGATAGCCTTTGTAAATGTTTCATTTAAGTTTACAAAAGCAGAAGCTACCACATTGTTAAGAGTTACAGAGAGCTTAACAAGAAGGAAAAGAGCCTCTTTATCTATTCAAACTAGGACATTAGGCCAGCGTCAACAGTATTGCCAACAACTAAATAAAATTTCCCTCCTAGTTTCTTCAGTCCTACCTAATTAATTCTTGTTCCGTTTGGACTCTTGCGGAGCAGTCTTATGAAGCTGCCTGTTTTTTTGACTAAAAGGTGTTCTGGAAATACTGGTATGGTCTGAAAGTTGTCCAAATCACGCCATCCAAGTCTACCAGTCCTTTTCCTTAGGGCTCTGAGAAGGTCTGTAGCTGATTGCCAGGCCTTCAGGGAAGAGTCAGAGTAAAACGGAGAGACTTATGGTGTCTGTGTTTCATTGATTACTGGCCATTTTCAAATGTGAAATGTCTGATGAGAGTTCATATCAAGTATAATTCAATGACAAGGAAATTTGGTTGTTTCTGTGGCATGCAAAACCAGATAACAAAGCCAATCCAAAAAATGTTTTAGACAAAACGTCTCTAAGAATAATGATTAACACTTTTCAAAGACGATAGGGGATGTTATATATGATTTACAGAACTTAGTGAACACAGTTTTTACAGATTAACAAAATCTTTATGTATAACATATAATAGTCTAGAGACATAACGTACATAGTATAGCAATGGTATACCAAGAATATGGCAAAAGTGTCTTAAGTCTAGAATAGGCCCTCAATATCTGCGTCTTTAAAAAACTACATAGGTGAGGCTGATGTGCACCCCAACTGAAATCCATTGTCCTAGAAAATGCTAGATTGAAGTAAAAGAAGTGAGTAAGCATTTTAAATTTTAATAATATAAAATTATGGCTAACACTCTACCAGGCATCAGCAAACTTATTTTGTAGAAGGCCAATTAGTACATCTTTTCAGCTGATAGGATGTAAGGTCTCAACCACAACTACTCAACTCTGCTATTACAGCATAAAAGCAACCATAGGCCATACATAAACAAACGGGCTTGTCTGCGTTCCAATAAAGCTTTATTTATAGAAACAGGTAGTGGGCCATATTGGGCTGGTCTGCTCACCATATGGCTGCACTATACTATTATGGTCTACTGTCATCAGAGTGAGCATAACCAGGACTCCGAGAAGTAGAAACATACCATGCACAGTGAGGACACCGACACATTTCTAGGAACTTTCCATAAAGCATATAATTTCTGAATATTTATAACAGTGACATTATACTAATTTAATCTAGGGAACACTCGGCACCTCTTCTATTTTGACTTTTCCCATGCAACCCCATAAATAGTAACATCGCAAATGAACCCAATCTCTTCTAGTTTCTCTCTATCAGGTGGAACAACAAAGCTATGACTCCAGGTGCCCTCTATGAAATCTCAAAGAGAGTTTTAGGGATAAAAGATATCCTGAATGTTTTCTTTTTTATTAATTAAGACTTTCCTTTGGGGAAGGCAAAAAATTTTTAAAATGTCAGAGGTGATTTGGACTCTTACGATGTGACAATAGGACATGCGAATAAGCATACAAAGTAATGCAATTGTAAAGAACTTTGACTTTTTAGTAAGTGAGGAATTGTTCTTCTTAATCAAGGGCATAAGAAAGTCAACAGACAGAAGTTTATCTGGTAAAGCGAGACCTTTGTTACCTAGACAGATTACATAGAAAATTTTAATTCTTCATGTTGCAGCAGAGGTCACTAATTAGTAAATTAACAAAAATAAGTCAATCAAAATTGAAGAAGCTTTTCTGGTACTTGAACACATTTTATGGTTTCTCGGGCTTAGGTATTCTAACAAGGCAAATAAATTTCATTCTCTAAGTTGTGTCTGTCATTATGTTCTTTGATATTCTGGAACGAATTGGCACTTTATTTTAGAACAGATCTCAGGGGGTATACAAGGTCAGAATTAACTTTATACTCTTACTAAGATGTTTTAACATGCAGTGTTTTCATTTTTGTTATCTTCCCATGAATCATTACATAAGCACTGTAAAACTAGTTCCCTTTACATTTGCACCATGGTAAATACTGATAGTTACAACTTACAAATAAAATCTCTTCGGAGTCCTTAATAGGTTTTAAGAATGTAGGAGTGTAAGGTGGGTCAAGAGCAGAAAGGAGACAAATACAAGAGGAACAAAAGAAACCTAATTGCTCACTGCTTTAGTATAAAATATTCTTTTCCTTGAAAAACACAGAAGCATACACACAGTTTTATTTCCATGAAACTATCGGTCCTAAGTATAATCTCAAACACTTATATTAGTTATAATTGTTAATAAAAATAAATAGCCACTATTTCACAGAAAAAATACCCTGGTGGGGTGGTTAATTGAGGACTGCCTGTCATACACCAGCATTTCAACAAACTCACAGAACTCACAGGCCAACTTAACTCTCTCCCACCCCACCAGCCCTCATACAAATTCTCAAAGTGGCAAAAATGAATATGTTCATTTACACAGTCCCAAGATAGAGCTTCCAAATAAGAAACAAATGTATGTAAGTCAAAAGTATACTACTGTACTTTAGTTAGAAACGTCTAGATATCCAAAACTACAGAGAAGCTAGGAAATGTCATTTTAGTTGGTAAGGGAAGTGGGATCAGTAAATGAAATTGAATGTTGGGAGAAATAGCACCACGCATGCATGTAGATGAAGACGATCTAGCAAATGGGGAGAAACTGATGATGCCTGGTGGGGAGGGGCAGAGATTGCTGGAACCATGTTCTGGAGTAGGGGAGAGTAGACGAGCTCCAGAGGATCAGTGGAAGTTGGCTGAACGGAGGACGGACATTTCTTCTGTGTCATCAGGACGAGGTGGAGTGCATGACACAGGTGTGGGTAGCTGGGTAGGTGTGCGCTGGAAGTTGGTGAAAACTTCTTTCTTTTGGCTTCTTTTCTGTTAAATAGAAAGCAAGGGCATCAAATGAATATTGGGAACAGAGATGTTGAGATTTTAAGGAGAGATTTTAAGGAGAGAATTTAAGGAGATTTTGAGGACACCGTCACCTACATAGTTGGAACAGGTAGGACTAGCAATACAGCCTGATGTTTAAGTGACATCAGGAAGCCACTTCAAGTTAGTGGTAGTGAATTTAAAATGAAACCAGCTAACTTGAAAAACCCACTTCAAGAACCTTAACCAAGAAAACTGAAACAAGTGATACCAGAAAGGAATTGGTTCTAAATGTAGTTGTCCCACTTATACCTGGTATTCATGTCAAATAGATTCCTTGTTCCTTGACTCTTTCTTGGTTGACTTGGTTTTACTTAAAACAGACTCAACCATTGCTGTCCTAGGCTTGATGTTTATGTTTAAAAGAGGGTTTGTTTGAGTGAACATTTATCTTACTGAATATAAGGCACTTGGAAGAATTCTTGGCTAACTGTGTTGAGCTAAAAGTTTGGATTTTAAGTCTAAATTCCTGTGGGATTTTAGTCTCTAGTATCGGTAGTTATCTCCAGGAATCATTTCTTTAGAAATGTGTAAAGCCACTCATGAATTGTCTACTGAATAAAAAATTAGCCATAATAGAGATGCTTTTCAAAATAATTTGAACTCCCCTCCACCCCCAGCTCCAACACACACACCAATTGACATGACAGTCCATTACAGGAATTTCCAATAGCCCTGCTGACATTGGTTTCAGTCTAGTCAAATGAAGCAATTACCCTGCAGATGAAACAACGAGATAGGATTTTTTAATTTCTGCGATGTCATAAGGCATTTTCATTTATGTTCTCATTTCTATTAAAACACTTGGCTATGGCCATGAAACTACTACTTAGAATTAAATGACCTGAAATATATTTGGGGGGAAATTTTCAGTTTTCAGTGGGTAATTGGCCTAACAAAAAGAAGTACACCAGAAAAATACAAGTCAGCTATTGCAAAGGTGGCAAAATGAATTAGGTACAACACATGTCCAAAAGAAGCATCCTGGGGATTTTGTTTCTTACTTTCATGATCAGGCCATTACATCTGGCCTATTCTGCTGTCTCCGTAGCAGTTGAAATTATAGTCTTTCACAGACTCCAGGTAATCCCCAAGGCCAAATTTTCTTAGGCGTTAAAGATTTTTTGTTTTTGTGTTTTGGTTTCTCCTGTAGTTATCACGCTATGCATTGGAGTGGAAGATTATAAGCAAAGGGATATAGTTAGCTTAAACTTTACATGGACCACCTTGTCCGACCCACTAAAAAACAAACATCAATAAGAAGATATTTCATGTGCGGACATCTGGGTGGCTCAGTCATTAAGCATCTGCCTTCGGCTCAGGTCGTGGTCCCAGGGTCCTGGGATCAAGCCCCATATCAGGCTCTCTGCTCAGCGGGAAGCCTGCTTCTCCCTCCGCCTCTCCCCCTGCTTGTGTTCCCTCTCTTGCTGCATCTCTCTCTGTCAAATAAATAAAATCTAAAAAATAAATAAATAAATAAAAGATATTTCATGTGTAACAATAGTTTTTTTGTTCACTAGATATCACTGAGCCAATGAAGTATACTATCAAGCCTCAAGTGTCTATATGCAAAGCAGCCTCAGAGAATATGTAGAAGTGACTTGTACCTTCCCTCATGGATCACAATCCGTGTAGTTCTACAAATGTATTTGAACATCTCAAGCCTGTGCACACTAGTGAAGTTTGCTGAGCCTTCTATTTCTCATTTATGAAGTAAAGATGCTGGTAGTACCTCTCTTAGATTGTTGTGAGGATTAAATGAATGAATCCACATAAATTCCTTGGAACAGTACCTGACCAATAGTGACCAATAATTATTATTAAAAAAAAAAAACAAAAACCAAAACTGTTGCCTTATTGTATCAAGATCCCTGTCATTTGGTAGGGAACGGTGGGAATGAGAACAGTGACCTACCATATGTAGATGGATGAGTTATTTGTGTTGAGAAAGAAACATGGAATTTAGGAAGGAAACATAAGGATGAAAATAACCCATTAGGTAAGAGGAAATGGCCTCCTCCAGAATATGTTTGTAATCCCTTTTTCCTTCTGATCTCCACTGCTACCACCTGAAAACAAACCTCCATCCTTCCTTGCCACCATGACAGTCTCTGGACTAGGTTCTTCTCTTCCATTCTTTTTTAATGTGAGAGATTATTTTTTTTTACCCAATTGAAACTTTTAACAGTTTACACCCACTACTTCATGTAGGAACTCTAAAATTTAAAAGGACCGCAATGGTATGGTCCTTGCCTCTATTCTAACCAAGCTCATTCATTGTATTGTCTTCCTTACCAAGCTTCCTCTTTCTGTTCTTGGAACACATGAGGCTCAACTCTTATTGTGCTTTATTCCTGTATGACTTCCTGATCAGTACAGAATCCTCTTTCTTCACCTCTCATACTTCTGGTCTGAGCACAAAAGCTACCTCCTCAGAGAAGCCCTCCATGACTATGCTGTGTAGCATGGCTCTCCTTCTTCCATGCTATTGGCTCCCAGGTCACTGTGGATCACATTGTTCTGCTTAGTTGCATAGGTTTCATCAGTGGATGAAATTGTGTTTGGTTATGTGGACTCTGACCATTGGACTCAATTACCAACTATATAATAGGCCCACTTGAATTATCCAAGCCCAGGAGACTAATGTACAAAAAATGGAATAGCAGATTATTAATTTTCAATGTCAAACAGAGCTGCCACTGGAAGCAGCATATCTAGTTCAGCTTAACTAGTGTGTTCTCTCTCCTATGGTTAGGTAAATAATGGTGGGAGTCAGATGGATGAGTGGTTAAGGGCTTCAGGCAAGTTAATTTAGTAACTCTTTCTCTCCTCAGGGTGGTTTTCATGGGAGAACCAGATACATCAGCATCAGGCCCTTAGAATGTGCTTTGCCTAAGTTCTTTGCCTGACGGACAAACACCTCTCTCATTCCCACATTCTGGCTTTAGATCTTGTAGCCTTATAAATCTTCCTTGGCTTTAATCTTCTGGGAAAGAGCCACTTTCTCTTTAAGGTGGCTTTGCATATTCTGATCCCCTATTGTTGACTTGCAGAAGAAAGGCAAGCACCTCATTTTTAAGTATAGTAGTGAGAGAGGACTCTATATCCCCCCAGATGATTGTAATGGGTATGATGAACTTTTTGCAAATGCTAATAACCTATAGATGAGGTTTTTGAGAAGGAAGGTGGTGTGAGTGAATCTGTACTGTCCTTGAGAGAGGTGGTGGTGGTGGAGGAGAGGAATAGAGAGAAAAGTCTGTTGATTGCCATACCAGGGCAGTGTAAACACCACCACCCACACTCCAGCAATCCTCTTAACTACTCCGTGGGTAAAGGGGTCATGTGCATTTTGCAGATGAGAAAACTGAGCCTTAGGGAGGAGTTCCAAAGCCAGGATTGGGAGAAACAGGTTTGTTTAGAAGGACTTCTCAACCCTAATCTACATATTATAATCACAGCTAACAAAGTCAGACAAGAGAATAGAAAAA
>NW_023253404.1:0-176 GCF_002007445.2 Ailuropoda melanoleuca | reverse complement strand
CCCTCTTACACTGTTGGTGGGAATGCAAGTTGGTACAGCCACTTTGGAAAACAGTGTGGAGGTCCCTTAAAAAGTTAAAATTTGAGCTACCCTGTGATCCAGCATTTGCACTACTGGGCATTTACCCCAAAGATATAGACGTAGTGAAGAGAAGGGCCATATGCACCCCAATGTTC
>NW_023253403.1:430-1119 GCF_002007445.2 Ailuropoda melanoleuca | reverse complement strand
GCACTCTCTTCAGGCTTCCGCGACCACTTTCCCTCATGTTTCCCTATTTACGAAGGGTGATGATAGTGCTAGGTAGGTCCCTTTATGGTGTTGTTTCTGACAGACGTGTTTTGGGAATTTTCGTTCCATTGCCGCCAGCAGTTTTGACAGGATTTCCCCAGGGAGCAAACATTTCGTTGGAAGCGGGTTTTGGCCGAATTGTCTTTCTCAGTGCTGTGTTTGTCTTATTTCACTCACGGTACCGAAGCCCCTTGATTCCTGTTCCACCTTCCATAAGGCCGTCGTGACTTCAAGGGCTTTCCCCTCACACTTTGTTTCTTGGTTCTAAGGGCTGGATCCTCCCCAGGCCCCTACACCCAATGTGGAATCGGGGTCCCCAGTGAAAAGGCTGCTGTTCGCTGGAGGTGTTTCCCTGGACGCTCTGCTTTATTACCAATGAGAAGGGCGCTGAGTCCTCGAAAATCCTGACCCTTTTCATTCATGCTCCCTTACTCACGAGAGATGATGATCGTTGATATTTCCCTGGACTGTGTGGTGTCTCAGAGACCACTATGGGGCACTCTCGTCAGGCTTCCGCGACCACTTTCCCTCATGTTTCCCTATTCACGAAGGGTGATGATAGTGCTAGGTAGGTCCCTTTATGGTGTTGATTCTGACAGACGTGTTTTGGGAATTTTCGTTCCATTGCC
>NW_023253403.1:0-174 GCF_002007445.2 Ailuropoda melanoleuca | reverse complement strand
GGTCCCCAGTGAAAAGGCTGCTGTTCGCTGGAGGTGTTTTCCTGGACGCTCTGGTTTATTACCAATGAGAAGGGCGCTGAGTCCTCGAAAATGCTGAACCTTTTCATTCATACTCTCTTACTCACGAGAGATGATGATCGTTGATATTTCCCTGGACTGTGTGGGGTCTCAGAG
>NW_023253402.1:1629-1876 GCF_002007445.2 Ailuropoda melanoleuca | reverse complement strand
GGAAATCCTGTCAAAACTGCTGGCGGCAATGGAACGAAAAGTCCCAAAACACGTCCGTCAGAAACAACACCTAACAGGGACCGTCTTAGCCCTATCATGACCCTTCGTGAATAGGGAAACATGAGGGAAAGTGGTCGGGGAAGCCTGACGAGAGTGCCCCTTAGTGTTCTCTGAGAACCCACACAGTGCAGGGAAATATCAACGATCATCATCTCTCGTGAGTAAGGGAGCATGAATGAAAAGGTTC
>NW_023253402.1:429-1339 GCF_002007445.2 Ailuropoda melanoleuca | reverse complement strand
CTTCCAACGAAATGCTTGCTCCCTGGGGAAATCCTGTCAAAACTGCTGGCGGCAATGGAACGAAAAGGCCCAACACACGTCCGTCGGAAACAACACCGTACATGGACCGTCTTAGCACTATGATCACCCTTCGTGAATACGGAAACAGGAGGGAAAGTGGTCGCGGAAGCCTGACGAGAGTGCCCCATACTGGTCTCTGAGACCCCACACAGTGCAGGGAAATATCAACGATCATCATCTCTCGTGAGTAAGGGAGCATGAATGAAAAGGTTCAGGATTTTCTAGGACTCAGCGCCCTTCTCATTGGTAATAAAGCAGAGCGTCCAGGGAAACACCTCCAGCGAACAGCAGCCTTTTCACTGGGGACCCCGATTCCACATTGGGTGTGGGGGCCTGGGGAGGATCCAGCCCTTAGAACCAAGAAACAAAGTGTGAGGGGAAAGCCCTTGAAGTCACGACGGCCTTATGGAAGGTGGAACAGGAATCAAGGTGCTTTGGTACCGTGAGTGAAACACGACGAACACAGCACTGAGAAAGACAATTCGGCCAAAACCCGCTTCCAACGAAATGTTTGCTCCCTGGGGAAATCCTGTCAAAACTGCTGGCGGCAATGGAACGAAAAGGCCCAAAACACGTCCGTCAGAAACAACACCGTACAGGGACCGTCTTAGCACTATCATCACCCTTCGTGAATAGGGAAACATGAGGGAAAGTGGTCGCGGAAGCCTGACGAGAGTGCCCCATAGTGGTCTCTGAGACACCACACAGTCCAGGGAAATATCAACGATCATCATCTCTCGTGAGTAAGGGAGCATGAATGAAAAGGTTCGGGATTTTTGAGGAATCAGCGCCCTTCTCATTGGAAATAAAGCAGAGCGTCCAGGAAAACACCTCCAGCGAACAGCAGCCT
>NW_023253402.1:0-149 GCF_002007445.2 Ailuropoda melanoleuca | reverse complement strand
AAAACACGTCCGTCAGAAACAACACCTTACAGGGACCGTCTTAGCACTATCATCACCCTTCGTGAATAGGGCAACATAAGGGAAAGTGGTCGCGGAAGCCTGACGAGAGTGCCCCATAGTGGTCTCTCAGACCCCACACAGTGCAGGGA
>NW_023253401.1:0-1699 GCF_002007445.2 Ailuropoda melanoleuca | reverse complement strand
GGGGGGGGGCGGTTCTCCCTTGGGAAGTAGTAGAGAGGGGGTAGAAGCGTTGAATTGAGATTTTAAATTGTTTAGAAGAAAAGGAGGCCAAAGGAGAACATGTGTTTCAAAGTTTTTATGGGGTGGTAGAACTCAGGATACGTTTTTAGACTGGTCTGGGGGGTCTTTCCAACAAAAGTGAAGAATGAAGCTCATGGCTGACAGGGAGAGGGTTTAATGAGACTGTGAGTTTCATCCTTTTTATTCAGTCAAAATAGTTCATCATATAACGAAAGAGAAGGATCATACAATTATCTCAATAAATGCAGTAAGAACAAAGCATCTGACAAAATTCAACAGCCTTTCTTCATTAATAACACTTGGAATACTGAAAATAAAAAGGAACAATCCTAATCTGATAGAGAGGAGAACAAGATAAGGACGTCGTCTCTCACCTGGGACAATCCCTTTGTAAAAAGTAAAGAAATAAAACTAGAAGGCATACAGATTGTAAAGGAAGAGATAAAACTACTCCTTCTGACAGACGGCATAATTTTATGTAGGTTACCCTTCGAAATTTACAAAAGAGCTGCTGGAAGTCATAAGTGAGTTTAGCAAGATCGTGGAATAAAAAGTTAATATACAAAAATCAATTGTAATTCTATATGCCAGTAGTGGAAATTTGAAAAATGAAATTTGTTAAAAATACGATTTACAATACCATAAAAAATCAAATACCAAAGTATAAATCCCTTGAAATGTGTACAAAATGTCTACTGTGAAATCTACAAAATACTGCCAAGGGAAATGAAAGACATAAAAATGGAGGGGTATACCATGTTTATGGATTGGAAGATTCATTGTTAAGATATCTATTCTGCACGAACTGTGGAGTTTATAGAGTCTATACATTTTTAGACTCTATAGGTTATAGAGTCTATATATTTCATGCAATCCAAATCCCAGGAGGAATTTTCAAAGAAATTGAGAAACTGGTTCTAAAATTTTACATGAAAATGCAAATGATCTAGAATAGTCAGAACAATCTTGGGAATAAAGAACAAAGTTAGAGGACTTTCGCTGACTTGAAGGCTTACAATAAGGAAATGCTAATCTTGACAGTGTGATATTTGCATGAGCATATAAATGGAAAATAATAGAAAGTAGAGTAATAGACCGACACATATATAGCCTATTGATTTTTGAATAAGTCACCCTGTCAATTCAATAGGGAAAGAGAAGTCTTTCACAGGTGTTGCTGGAACAATTGGGCATCTCTATGGGAAAAAAAAATGAAGGTTGACCCTTACCTCATTCTATATGCAAATATCAACTCACAGTGAACCATAGACCTAACTATAAAAGTTGGAACCATGAATATTTCATAAAGATACATGGAGAAATATCTCCAGACCTTGAGGTAAAAACAACAAAACAAAACAAAAAAAACCTTAGATAAGACACATTAAACACTAACCATATAAGAAAAATTGACCAACTGAATGTTACCAAATTAAAAATGTCTGCTAATCAATGATACCATTAAAAAAATGAAGAGATAGGGAGGTAAGCCTGAAAATATTGTCACCTTACATCTATCTGAAAAGGAATTTGTATCCAGAATATATAAAAAAATTTCCACATCAACAACATGAACAGAAACAACACAGTTCAAAGAGACCTAACAGCACCAATCATCGGTGAGGAGGTGGAAGAAGAG
>NW_023253400.1:0-1687 GCF_002007445.2 Ailuropoda melanoleuca | reverse complement strand
CCTCTGCTATGAGCCTGCTTCTTCCTCTCCCACTCCCCCTGCCTGTATTCCCTCTCTCGCTGGCTGTCTCTCTCTCTCTCTGTCAAATAAATAAATAAAATCTTAAAAAAAAGAAAAGAAAAGAAACCGTAACTAAATTTCTTTAAGAGTTGAAAAAAAACAAAGAGCCGATCGTATCCATGAGTGCGTTAAGATATGTTGTTTAGGTGACTTTATGTTTCTTAGAAACAAAATACCCTTCATATTTCTTAATTTGTATACTTTAATGATTAGTCCAAAGAGTAAAGAGAAAATAAAAGCTACTTGTTCAAAGTGCTGTCTGCTTTTTCCACACGATCCCCCCAGGATAAGGACATTTAAATCATAAAAAGAATATTGGAGATATCACAAAATTCTCTTCCCCTAAACGTAAGGGACAATAAAAAGAGAGCGTAAAATATAATGGCACCCTATTTCCAAGCTTCCTCTCATAATTAAATCAATTAAATTTTAAGAGAACCGCGTATATAATTCACACACTTATTTTTTTCTTCCTTCTATGGAATGTGTGTTGTGCAGGTGGAAAAGGGAGTGAAGCCCCGCATCTGGGCTCGAAGCTTGTGCCTGATCCTTCAAACCCCACTGTTAGTTGGAAAGCACTCTCCTGCAAAGTCATCTATGTGGCTGTTGTGCAGTTCTGGCTCCCATTTTCCTGCACATATTAAAGCTACAACTTCTTCCTTAATTATTCCCCCCCTCCCCTATTATCCCAATATTTGGGGACAGTCCTTACGACTTTCCTGGGTGTTCTGTTCTTCAGGTGAATTGTCTCCGTGACCCTAAGGAGTCCCTCGCAAGACATCATTTCCCTGCTTCTTCCTGTCCACATTGCAATCTAGGGGGCCCCTGTTGTCAAGGACACCACCTCCAAGCTTAAACCAAGACTTAAAAGTAAAAACCTTCAAAAAACTGGAGTTTCTGTTCAAATATGTTACAACACCACCGAAGAAGTCCAAGTCAGCAGAAACCTAGAGCAGAATGTTCCGGAGTAGTGGTGGTGTCATCACAAAAAGAATAATAATATTTTTTACAGGTCATGAATTAAATCGCACTAACTCCTCTGAAAAAATACTGATGGCTGAAGCAGGATGTGTAATGATAGCTGAGGAATGTGTACCTGTTGTCAACACCAAGGAGAACCTGAGAGCGGGGGTGGGGGAGGGGTAGGACAAAGCTGAGTCAATGTTGCAAAGCAAAGCATCGCAGGTACAGTGGTGGGGATCTGCAAAACCAAACTGCCCTGCATTGAATCAAATAGATGACAAAGGTTCAAAGAAGTGGGTATAAAATAGAAGCACCTACAACCACAAACAAATGGGTAATCTCACAATGCCAGCAACGAAGAAAGCATAAGCAAGGACATTTAAAAAACAAAACAGAGGGGTGCCTGGATGGCACAGCGGTTAAGCGTCTGCCTTCGATGGCACAGCGGTTAAGCGTCTGCCTTCGATGGCACAGCAGTTAAGCGTCTGCCTTCGGCTCAGTGAGTGATCCTGGCGTTATCGGATTGAGCCCCACATCAGGCTTTTCCGCTATGAGCCTGTTTCTTCCTCTCCCGCTCCCCCTGCTTGTGTTCTCTCTCTTGCTGGCTGTCTCTATCTCTGTCGAATAAATAAATAAAATCTTTTAAAAAAATAAAATAAAATAA
>NW_023253399.1:12038-12408 GCF_002007445.2 Ailuropoda melanoleuca | reverse complement strand
TAACTATGTTAATTCCTCCGATCCATGAGCATGGAATATTTTTCCATCTTTTTGTGTCTTCTTCAATGTCTCTCAAGAGTGTTTTGTAGTTTCTAGAATATAGATCCTTTACATCTCTGGTTAATTCCGAGATAACATATGATTTTTGGTGCTATTGTAAATGGAATGGATTCCCTAATTTCTCTTTCTTCAGTCTCATTGTTCATATATAGAAATGCAACTGATTTGTGCACATTGATTTTGTATCCCGCCACATTACTGAATTGCTCTATAACTTCTAGTAGTTTGAGGGTGGAGTCTTTTGGGTTTTCCATATAGAGTATCATGTCATCTGCGAAGAGAGACAGTTTGATTTCTTCTTTGCTGATTT
>NW_023253399.1:0-12004 GCF_002007445.2 Ailuropoda melanoleuca | reverse complement strand
TACATTTTATCCCTTTTTGTTGTCTGATTGCTGTTGCAAGGACTTCTAGTACTGTGTTGAATAATAGTGGCGAGAGTGGGCATCCTTGTTGTGTTCCTGATCTTAAGGGAAAGGCTTCCAGCTTTTCCCCATTGAGAATGATATTCGCTGTAGGCTTTTCATAGATGGTTTTTATGAAATTGAGGAATGTACCCTCTATCCCTACACTCTGAAGTGTTTTAATCAGGAAAGGATGCTGTATTTTGTCAAATGCTTTTTCTGCATCAATTGAGAGGATCATATGGTTCTTGACTCTTTTCTTGTTGATATGATGTATCACACTGATTGATTTGTGAATGTTGAACCACCCTTACATCCCAGGTATGAGTCCCACTTGGTCATGATGGATAATCCTTTTAATGTACTGTTGGATTCTATTAGCAAGGATCTTGTTGAGGATTTTGGCATCCATATTCATTAGAGAAATCGGTCTNAGGGATATCGATCTGTAATTCTCCTTTTTGATGGGGTCTTTGCCTGGTTTGGGGATCAAGGTAATACTGGCCTCATAGAATGAATTTGGTAGTTTTCCTTCTGTTTCTTTTTTTTGAAACAGCTTCAGGAGAATTGGTATTATTTCTTCTTTGAATGTTTGGTAGAATTCCCCAGGGAATCCGTCAGGCCCTGGACTCTTGTTTTTTGGAAGGTTTTTGATCACTGCTTCAATCTCCTCATAATTAATCGGTCTGTTTAAAAAATCAATTTCTTCCTGTTTCAGTCTTGGTCGTTTATAGGTTTCCGGGAAGGCATCCATTTCTTCCAGGTTGTTTAATTTATTGGCATAAAGCTGTTGATAAAAGTTTCTAATGATCCTTCCTATTTCATTGGTGTTGGTTGTGACCTCTCCCCTTTCATTCATAATTTTATTAATTTGGGTCCTTTTCTATTCTTTTGAATAAGTGTTGCCAGTGGCTTATCGATTTTATTTATTCTTTCAAAGAACCAGCTTCTAGTTCTGTTGATCTGCTCTACAGTGCTCCTGGTTTCTAATTCATTGATCTCTGCTCTAATCTTGATCAACTGCTTTCTCATGCATGGGTTAGGCCTGTTCTTCTGTTCCAGCTCCAGCTTCTTGAGGTGAGAATATAAAAACTGCATTTTAGATTTTTCTATTCTTTTGAGTGAGGCTTGGATGGGTATGTATTTTCCCCTTTGGACTGCCTTTGTAGTGTCCCATAGGTTTTGGACTGTTGTGTTTTCATTCTCGTTGGTCTCCATAAATTGTTTAAATTGATTTTTGATTTCCTGGTTTACCCAATCATTCTTGAGCAGGATAGTTCTTAGTTTCCAAGTGTTTGAGTTTCTTCCAAATTTTTCTTTGTGATTGAGTTCCAATTTCAAAGCATTGTGTTCTGAGAATATGCAGGGAATAATTTCAGTCTTTCGGTATCGGTTGAGACCTGTTTTGTGACCCAGTCTATGGTCTATTCTGGAGAAAGTTCCATGTGCATTCAAAAAGAATGAGTATTCTGTTGTTCTGGGGTGTAGTGTCCTGTATATATCTATGAAGTCCATCTGGTCTAGTATGTCATTCAAAGCTCTTGTTTCTTTGTTGATTTTCTGCTTAGGTGATCTGTCTATTGCTGACAGTGGAGGGTTGAGGTCCCCTACTATTAACGTATTTTTATCTATATGTCTCTTTATTCTGGTTAAGAGTTGGCTTGTGTATCTTGCTGCTCCCCTGTTTTGGGGCATAGATATTTATAATTGTCATATCCACTTTTTGGATACATCCTTTAAGAATAATATAGTGCCCTTCTGTATCTCTAACTACAGTCTTTAGTTTAAAATCTAATCTATCTGATATGAGAATTGCTACCCCAGCTTTCTTTTGAGGTCCATTGGCATGAAAAATGGTTTTCCATGCCTTCACTTTCAGTCTAGATGTATCTTTAGGTTCAAAATGAGTCTATTGTAGACAGCAAATGGATGTGTCATGTCTTTTTATCCAATCTGCAACCCTGTGGCATTTTATGGGAGCATTTACGCCATTCACACTGAGAGTGATTATTGAGAGATATGATTTTAATGATGTCATGTTGCCTGTAAAGTCTTTGTTTCTATAGATTGTTAATTTGTGTTCTGTATCACTCTTGGGGCCTTTTTCTTTTATAGAACCCCCCCCTTAATATCTCCTGTAGGGCTGGTTTCATGGTTATGAATTTGGTCCATTTCTGCCAATCCTGGAAGGTCCTTATCTCTCCATCAATTCTGAATGACAGCCTTGCTGGATAAAGGATCCTTGGCTGCATGTTTTTCTCGGATAGAGCTTTAAAAATATCCCGCCAACTCTTCCTCTCATTCCAGGTCTGTGTAGACATGTCTCATGTTATTCTAATATTTTTGCCTCTGTACGTGAGAAATTACTTCGCCCTGGCTGCTTTCAATACTCTATCCTTGGATCTAATACTTGCGAATTGCACTATGACGTGATGTGACATGGCGTAGGTTTGTCATGGTTGACCTTGGGAGGGGCCCTCTCTGCCTCTTGGACACGAATGCTTGTTTCCTTTGCTGGATTAGGGAAGTTTTCAGCTACAGTTTGTTCAAATATCTCTTCTAGACCTCTCTCTTTCTCCACTCCCTTGGGGATGCCCATGATTCTGACATTGGAATGTTTCATTGAGTCAGTAATCTCCCGTAACCTACATTCTTGAGATTGGATTTTTTTGACCCAAGTTTCTGTTTTAGCTTTCTCTTCTACCATCCCATCCTCCAATTCACTAGTTCGTTCTTTTGCCTCATTTACCCTGGCCGTCAGAGCATCTAGTTTTGACAGCATTTGATTCATAGCATTTTTAATTTCTGCCCTTAGAGATTCTATATTCTCGTTAATATTTTCGTTAATGTTTTTTTCAAGTCTACACATCATCTTGACCATTGTAACTCTGAACGCCATTTCTGATAATTTGGTTATATCCATATCCAACAGTTCTGTGGCAGAGGCCACAGACTCATTATCTTTTCTTTGCTGGGGGGGATTTCTCCTTCTCATCATTCTGATGAAGAGAGGTTGTGGGGTTGCCCAGAGCCCAAATTCTTGACCAGGACCCAGACAGTGTGCACTTGTTTTATAGGGACCTTAGGGATGTGGGCTTCTTGATTTTTCAGCCTGCCTTCTGGGGGAGGGGCCTGATGCGCTGATGCTCAGGCAACCCTGTTTGGGTAGAGTCTCTGTGTCCCCTGCGAGGGGGGAATGGGGATGGGCACAATGTGAACTGGTATTTCCAGGCTTTTGTTCTGTGGCGGCTTTCCCTGGCAGTTTGCTGTGCCTCTTCTGAGAGTCAGAGGATGGGGATGGGCACAATGTGAACTGGTATTTCCAGGCTTTTGTTCTGTGGCGGCTTTCCCTGGCAGTTTGCTGTGCCTCTTCTGAGAGTCAGAGCAGCAGTGGCCATATCCCAGCCTCTGTCTGAGAACAGAGAGATCGCAGTCCGCTCTCCACTGAGCTCTCCTGGCCTCTTTAACTCTGTTTCTGTCGGTGCTGCTAAAAACCCTGCAGCATCCCGGGTTGTGCGCCCCACAGCCCGTGTCCCAGCCCTCACTTCCAGGGCCAGCACATCTCTGTCCTTTGTGCTTCTAACACCTCCAGCTGCCAGCCGCCCCGGTTCCCAAGTGCGCTCCCGAGCTCCCTGTTTCAGTGTGGTTCGCGCGCACTCCGAAGCGCCGGTTTTCAGTCTGGTCACGCATGCGCTCCCAAGCTCCTGGATTTAGTCTTGTTCCAGTGAGCGCTCCAGAGTGCCGGATTTCAGTCTGGTCGCACACGCACGTTCCCAGGCTCCCGGTATCAGTCTGTTCTCTCGCGGTGACTGTCTGGGAGTCCGGCCCGCTCCCCAGTGCAGGTGACTACTGCTTCCCAGTGCCCGAGTGTGGCAGCTCCCTCCCCCTTCCGTTTATCTTCCAGTATCTGTGCGCAGATTCACGGCTCCCGGCTTCGTACCTCAATACTCAGCACTGGAGATGTTCGTTTGTAGAGATCCAGATGTACCTTCCTGCATCTCAGGTTGATTCCGTGGGTGTTCAGGATGGTCTGGTACCTATCCAGCTTGGCTCAGGGGACCAGCTGCAAAAGGGGACCCCTACTCCTCTGCCATCTTTTCCCTCCTCCATGATGTTGCCTTTAATTAGACTTTGACTTGACCCGTGGAAATTACACCAACAGACTGTGGTCCTCTTGAACCCCCAGGACTCCTTGAGAAATAGGAAATAAGACTCTACAGTTCCCTTTCTGTTATCAGTTATCAGTTAGAAGCTGGAGGAGCTATGGCCAAGAGGACAAACTTTCTTCTGTGTGGTGAGTGTTCAACATCTTATTTTCTTTGGTTCTAGAACAGCTATAGTATTCAGTTGAGCTGGTGGAGGGCTGGCCTGAGGGGCATCTCCTGGGAGGGGCACGTCCAGATTTCTAAGTGTGTGTTAACAGATACAACCAACATTTCAATGGTTTTCATTTGCTTTCAGATACACTGTCTAATGTCCTTGGAAGTAAAAACAACATTGAAAGTAGTGGTTCTCAAATGGGGGCAGTTTGGTGTCCCCACAGGGGACATAGTAAAATGCTTGCAGACAGTTTTGGTGGCCGTGACTCGGGACAAGGGTGTGCCTGGAATTTAGTGGGTGGAGGCCTGGGGTGCCACCCCACACCCTCCAGTACATGGGCCAGACCCTTCATTAAGGAATTAACCAAGCTAAAATATCAGTAGTGCCGAGAATGAGGAACATTACCTGAAAGAAGGTGTGAGAATTAAAAAAAAAAAATTCAAATGGCACGAGCTCACACAACAACAACAACAACAAAACTGCGCCCAATTGGGGAGGGGGGGACAAAAAAACTTCATGGGGAGATTCATTGGCAGCAAACTCAAAATCTCCATGAAATTTTTGACCATTGGTCTTGTTGATTTTTTTTCTTAAGTTTCAGTATGGAGCATCTCCCTTCTCTGGACTTGTCAGCATGTATATATGAACATCTGAAGTTGACCAAGGACATGGAATTTGGGGAGTTTGGGGCCAGTCCATGAGCCTCTTCGTGGAGTCCTGAGTCATAAAAATAGAGTCTAAAGAGAATTGATTTCTCTGTGTCCTGTTGAAAGAATCTATTCCAAATGGGCAGTGAGGGAATCTTACCACGCACATTCTCTCCTCTCTCTCTGGCACAATATAGAACACCTTCTGGTCCCCAGGACTATTGGTGTAGTAAATGCAGTGTTAATAAAAGGGGTGAGATCCCATAAACCAAGGTAGAAGGAGCACTTAACGAAAACAGCCAGTGGCAGTTGGGCTTTGTTGCTTCCGCATTGTGTTATCTTGGACAAGTTCCTGAACCACCGTGACGCTCACATTCCTGTGCTGTCAAATGGGGCTGAGAAGAGGCTCTATTCTTCAGAATGTCAGGCAGAATCCATGAGATGGTCTTACCTGGAAGTCACTTATCAAGGGTTAATTCTTACTCAGCTCTGTTTTTATGAGGTCAGCTTCAGAACCACCATTGAATTGGATGGGTATGAGAAAGGCTTCCACAGAGAGGTTGAATTCGGGAATCCACACTCTCAGAATCAGGAGAGGACACATTGCTTCTTCAGTCTCCATGGAGCCTCACCCGTGCTTATGGGTCCCCATGTTCCACCTTCCCCTCTGCTCTCCTATTATTTCTTCTCCTCTTCCCTCTTCCCCCTGGTAAAATCTAAGCCAGAGTTACAGGACAAGGTGAGCAGAGAGGAAAGTGTTAGGGAGTGGTCAGTCTGTTCCAGTTCCATTAGGGGAAGGCACTCTAGCTCTGCAGGAACCACACCTGTCACTGACCACCTGGGTCCAGCTACCTCTCAGGAACATTGACCTGGCCCCTACCAACTGGGCTGTAGGGGAGGGATCTGTTCCCCTTATACTGACTGTGGAATTGATAGTGGTTCACAACCCTCCATTTTGGGAAGTTCGCAGGTGTCATCTGAAACAGGCCCCATTACTCCAGGGCAGAGAGACTGAAGAAGAAGACTGGCCAGTCCAGGTTGGGAGGTGGCAGTTTCAATAAGCAAAGGGAACTTACATATGGGGTTTGACTTGGGCAACAGCAAGACAAATGGATCCCCACACCCGTCCACCAAAATCTTCTGAGTCTACATATATAGAAAGGGGGGCCTTAACTGGGTTCAGTCATGCATACACCACATCACTATCTCAAGGTGATGTCCTTGGAGCAGCCTCTGGTAGAAGGAAAGGCAAGGAGAACCTGCTTTGTAAGGACAGGGGACTGGGTGAAGAAGCTCTGAGTGCCTGGGTCCAAGTCATGGGTCATTCGGAGGTCACGTCTTTCCGATGACCTTCCTCAGCAGTTGGGTTGGCAGATTTGGGAAATAGGAGCGCTGTCTGGTCTAATGGTTTCCCCAGAACAACCAGAATGACTCACACAAAAAAGATAAGGTGGTGCTTTAACTCCTAGGGCAATCAAACTCTTTGCTTAAAGAGCAGAACTTTGTCTTCAAAATAATCAGGTGGTCACCTTGATTAAAATTCGTGAGTGTCACCGAAAAGGCAGCATTTCTGTATTGATGGTGGTGGTGGTGGTGGTGATGCATATGGTATTTTTCTCAAAAGCTGAATACTCTCACAGCTTTTATTCTTCAGTATCATTTTATATTCCCTGAAAAGACCCAATAGTACTTCCCAAGTCGCTATGTAAGTAATCTATGTTTACTCTAGGAAAAGTCAGACAATGCAGATGAGCAAAATTGAAAACTACCTGGAAATGATCACTCTTCACATCCTGGTCTATATTTCCCCACACGTTTTCTCTCCAGTGGTAAATATTTTTTTGTGTTGGTCTTTTCAGATCGGCCTGCAGCCACACCAACTTAAACCTGATGTACCTGTTTCTCAGTTTCTAAAGAAAAGTCCATTTTATTTAGTTTGCTAGGATTTGTCAGTTTTATAAAATTGATTAAAACCTTAATGAAATGTATCCACCTGTTGTTAGGAGAAAGTGAACTGAACCTATTTAAATGAACAAACTATTCTTCCTGGTATGAGTGGGGTCTATGGTAATGACAAAGTTACCTATATTTAACTTGCTGCCTTCTTTGTAATCAAGACAATAAGTTCTATCTTGTAAATCAAAATCTGTCCCAAGGAGAAACATGTGGGTGGCCCAGGAATATTCAGAAGACCACTGAAAGATTTAAGGAAGATTCCTGAAATGTTAATTTCTTCCTTTTATTTTTCTCAGGGCTCTCCTGCTTGGTGTTTGTCATGAGGACACACAATTCATCAGGCAATGGTATGTTGGCACTTGAAACCAAAAGCAAGCTCTTTTTAAGTCACTGTCCCATGTATTTGAATGGGAGTGCCCAGAGCAACAGGGAATGGTCCATCAGGATGTGATCTTGCCCCCATGGCCTCAACAACAATTGCAAAGTCTGCTATCATTTCTAAGAGTTTGGCGACTCTTGGTTAATTAGGATAGGCTACATTGACTGCCATTTTCGTAGGTCCAGAGTGGCCAAATACCAACAATTTTATGTGGTTCCATTGACTGTTATTCTACAACTTCTGTACTGTGTTCATATGAAAGACTATGCCCAGATTCATACGAGGGTGTAATGAGAAGACAGTTTTCCATTTTGTCTGACATTTTTTTTTAATTTTATTTTTTTTTTAATTTTAAAATCAATATTATTAAATAGATACAATGGCAATAATTTTATCTGTGTCAAAGAGACAGTTGATTAGATGTGAACAGAAACATATACATAATAATAGTCTTCCGACGATGTAATTGAAATACAGTAAAAATTTTAATGACATTTACAAAATCTCTTAGAAGCCCAGAATACCCGTTTTGAGCATTTGATTATCTTAGCGCTTCAATATTATAATTATAGCACGTCAGTACTCTATTCAAAATGTAACTATCAGGGGCGCCTGGGTGGCACAGCGGTTAAGCGTCTGCCTTCAGCTCAGGGCGTGATCCCAGCGTTATGGGATCGAGCCCCACATCAGGCTCTTCTGCTATGAGCCTGCTTCTTCCTCTCCCACTCCCCCTGCTTGTGTTCTCTCTCTCGCTGGCTGTCTCTATCTCTCTGTCGAATAAATAAATAAAAAAAAAAAATGTAACTATCAAAGCTCAGGGAGACGGATTCTTGTGCACCCATAATTTCATACAATATAACTGTAGAGCTTGAACTACTCTTGGTATCATTTCAGTCATAGGAACATAGTTGGAAGTCTAGGGACTTGTAGTTCTCATGTTTCAATGGCTTTTAAAGATAATCTTTTTTTTATGTTCAGTTTGCCAAAATATAGTCCATCATTAGTTTTTGATGTAGTATGCAACGATTCATTATTTCCATATAACGCCCAGTGCTCATCATAACATGTGCCCTCCTTAATACCCTCCACCTAGCTACCCCATCCCCACACCCCCTTCCCTTCTGTAACCCTCGGTTTGTTTCCTGGAGTCCAAAGTCTCTCATGGTTTTTCTCCCTCTCTGATTTCTTCCCATTCAGTTTTCCCTCCCTTCCCCTATGATCCTCCACACTATTCCTTGTGTTCCACATATGAGTGAAACCATATAATTGTCTTTCTCTGCCTGACTTATTTTACTTAGCATAATCCCCTCCAGTTCCATCCATGTTGATGCAAATGGGAGGGTATTCATCCTTTCTGATGGCTGAGTAATATTCCATTGTATGTATGGACCACATCTTTATCCATTTGTCTATTGAAGGGCGTCTCGGCTCCTTCCACAGTTTGGCTATTGTGGACATTGCTGCTATGAACATTGGGGTGCATGTGTCCCTTCTTTTCACTACATCTGTATCTTTGGGGTAAATACCCAGTAGTGCAATTGCTGAGTCATAGGGTAGCTCTATTTGGAACGTCTTGGGGAACCTCCATACTGTTTTCCAGAGTGGCTGCACCAGCTTGCATTCCCACCAAGAGTGTAAGAGGGTTCCCCTTTTTCCACAACCTTGCCAACACTTGTTGTTCCCTGTCTTGTTGATTTTAGCCATTCTAACTGGTGGAAGGTGTTATCTCAATGTGGTTTTGACTTGTATTTCCCTGATGGCAAGTAACGTGGAGCATTTCTTCATGTGTCTCCTGGCCATATTAATGTCTTTTTTGGAGAAGTGTCTTTTCATGTCTTCTGCCAATTTCTTGCCCACATTATTTGTTTTTTAGGTGTTGAGTTTGAGAAGTTCTTTATAGATCTTGGATACTAGTCCTTTACTTGATATGTCATTTACAAATATCTTCTCCCATTCCATAGATTGCCTTTTAGTTCTGTCAGCTGTTTCCTTTGCTGTGCAGAAGCTTTTTATCTTAATGTCTCCCCATACTTCATGTTTACTTTTGTTTCCCTGGCCTGGGGAGACGTGTCTAGCAAGATATTGCTGCAGCCAAAGTCGAAGGGGTTGCTGCCTGTGTTCTCCTCTAGGACTTGGATGAATTCCTGTCTCACATTTAGGCCTTTCGTCCATTTTGAGTTTATGTTTGTGTCTGGTGCAAGAAAATGTTCCAGTTCCATTCATCTACATGTGGCTGTCCAATTTTTCCAGCACCATTTATTGAAGAGACTGTCCTTCTTCCGTTAGAGAGTCTCTTGTGATCTGTTGACCATAGAGCCGAGGGTCCATTTCTGGGTTCTCTATTCTGTTCCATTGATCTATGTGCCTGTTTTTGTGCCAGTGCCAGAGTGTCTTGATGATTACAGCTTTGTGATATAGCTTGAAGTCCGGCATTGTGATACCACCAGCTTTCCTTTTCTTTCTCAACATTCCCCTGGCTATTTGCAGCCTTTTCTGGTTCCATACTAACTTGAGGACTGTTTCTTCCAGCTCTATGAAAAATGCTGATGGTATTTTGTTAGGGATTGCTTTGAATGCTCTGGGTAGCATAGACATTTTTTTAAAATGTTTTATTATGTTATGTTAGTCACCATACAGTACATCATTAGTTTTGATGTAATGTTCCATGATTCATTGTTTGTCTGTAACACCCAGTGCTCCATGCAATACGTGCCTCCTTAATACCCATCACTGACCTAGCCCAATCCCCCACCCCTTTCCCTCTGACACCCTCAGTTTGTTTCCCAGGATACCAGCCCTTTATCTGAAATATTTTTGCAAATATCTTCTCCCATTCTGTAGGTTGCCTCTTAGTTTTGTGAGTGTTTCCTCTTCAGTGCAGAAGATTTTTATCTTGATGAAGTCCCAACAGTTCATTTTTGCTTTTGTTTCCCTTGCCTTTGGAGACTTGCCTTGAAAGAAGTTGCTGTATGTAATACATATACATAGGACATACATTTGTATACTGCATGTATGATATATACTATAATAATTTCATACATGCATGTGTGTGTGTATGTATATATGCGTGTGTGTGTGTATATCTTTAATCTCCTTTAGTCTAGAACAGTTACTCTTAGCCTTTCTTTTCCTTGCATGACATTGACATTTTTGTTGAGGCGAGGCAGTCCTATTAGAGCATGTGCCTCAACTGAGTTCGAGATTTCCCCATAATTAGGTCTGGTTATGCATGTGGGGCAGGAAAAGGGCACATGTGCTATCCTGTCTGTCTTCGTGCATGAGATTGGAGGTAGGAGATGGCAGAGATGGTAAGTTGTTTGTCTAATGTGTCAGTAACAGAATTCCACTGATTTAACCAGCTTGTTAACTAACTCAAGAAACTTTTAAAGTGTATCTAGGAACAGTCCTAGAAGAATCTTTTATTTTAGCTCACTACTGAGTGAAGTCATTTGTGGACATTTTAAGAGAGAGGACTTCAAGTGGGGTTAGATTGATTAAATACTGAGTACTATAGAGAACCCCCAGAGCTGCCTTCTTCTCTCTCTTCTGCAGATCCATGTGCAGACCATCCCTGCCCTCCTCATGTTCCCTGTGAATCCAACAATGGAATATACCGCTGTTCTTACCATGAATACACCTCGACCACAGGAAAAGAGGCACTCACAGATCCGAAAGTCACATACAAAGGTGATTCTGGGCTTGTCGTAAAGGTGGCATTACTGCAACCATATGCATACGTTGGAAGAGAAGCTGGCCATAGGCTTCTCAGAGGGGAAGACCTTCAATGTCCTGCTTGAAGGTCGTCTCTTTACTCTGTAGCGTCATTCATGTGAGAGATGGGTAAGAATTTGAGATCCAGGTGAAACTGACTTGTGTTCCGTCTCAACTCGAAGTAAGTAGCTGTGCAACTTTGGGGAAATTGCTTGAATCCTCAGTTTCAAGTGTATAACCCCTAAAATAGAAGTAATCATCATACCTTCTGCAGGTCAGGGAACTCAGCTCAGAGGAATATGTGTTTGTTTAAAGGAGCCAATCCCAAAATTAATGAAATACCCAGTTTAAAACATAAGTCGTCCTATGCATCCAGTGTCATGCTGGGCACATTACTTATTTAAACCACATACCAACTCCCCATGACATGGAAGTCTCTTTTAAGTTGGAAGTTAGCAAGCTTTTTCTGTAGAGGGCTATCTAGTAAATATTTCAGGCTCTGCGGGCCATGTGGTCTCTGTTGCAACTATTCAATCCCATCTTTACAACGTAACTGCAGCCATAGACATAAATGAATGCATGTGTCTGTGCACCAATAAAACTTTATTTACAAAGACAGGCAGTGGACCAGCCCAGGTCACAGTTTGCAACCTTGGTCTAAGTAATGAGATTACTTGCTATCCCCCCCCCCCGCAAATTAACTAATACTTACAGTAGAAATAGTCATATTTATTTGAAAAGGAAAGTGATTTGTTTTGCTGAGTTTATCTCAATATATTTTCTAGTGGAATATTTTCTAAAAGAAATTTGACAGAAACCACTCATGGGAGCCACACAAGTAATTTCAAATTTTCTAATAGCTACATTTAAAAAGGAAACACAGAGGGGCGCCTGGGTAGCTCAGTCATTAAGCGTCTGCCTTCGGCTCAGGGCGTGATCCCGGCGTTCCGGG
>NW_023253398.1:0-1522 GCF_002007445.2 Ailuropoda melanoleuca | reverse complement strand
CTTTGCTTTCTCCAAGAAAAAAACCTTTAAACATACTCTAAACAAACTCAGGACAGAACAACAGGCTACTTACATCACTACGAATGCATATAGTGAGAAGCTGAAGACCAGCAATTCAGCCAATCTGTGGGCTGCTGTTTCCCAAGATGTCAAACAGCCGATCCGGGCTGAAATTTTCACTGGGGAGCCTCTCAGTTTTGAATCACATCGACCCAGTGCTGGGTGCACCTGCTCTGCAAACGTAATAGCCAATATCTGGAGCAAGATAAGTTAGCTCCTCATCCAGATGTTTTGATGCTCATCATTGTGACATCTTATTAAGAATGTATTATGTACTGGATATCTGGTAGGGGACTGGCCCATTTTTCTTATTTCCCAGATGTGGTGTACAGTAGGAATGGAAACATGGTCTCGATTCTCATAGAAATGAAATGAGCGGGAAAAAATGACAGATTATAAAACAAACGTCTCTGACTAATTTGCACTGAATTAGCAGGATTTATTATTAATAACAACATAATGGGCTAGCATACATTCATGGAGAACTAATGGCATGTCAAGCAATATAACGAATGTTTTATGTATATTATTGTCACATTTAATCCCTATACCTATTCTCATTTGAGACACAAGGATTTGGAGACTGGGAGAGGCTGTCAAATGAAAGTGGTCAAGTTAGATTCAAACTGTGACTGACCCCGGAGCCCAAACTCAACTGTCACATTAGTGACTTTTCTGCCCTTGACACTCGGAGTGTGGTTCATAGACCAGCAGAAACTGACTTCAGGAAGCTTGTTAGAAACCCAGGATGTCAGCCTCCCTCCCCAAGATCTAATGACAGCAAGCCTACACCGCACCAGGATCCTCAGGAGACATGTACTAACTCTTCTACATATAGTTCAAGGACCACTTGGCTCACATCACCCGAGAGCTTACGGAAAACAAGGCACTCACCTGGGCTCCACTCCAAGTTAACGGAATACGATTCCCTGAGGGTGGGACCCCGGAATCTGTATGTTTACCAGTTCTTCAGATTGTCCTGATGGCACAATGACATCCGATAACCAATGTTGTGTTATATTCCTTCTTTTCAAGGTCTAGATGTGGGGTTCTATGCTTCTTTCTGGTGGAAGATGTATCCCAAGATGGGAGGACTATAAAAGAGGAAATGGATCCAATTGAGAGATTTTAGGAAGACATTCACCTCTTGCTGATTTGTAATCCTGGGGAAGCTTTAACTGTCTTATCAAAGCCAGTTCATCAAGTCCATCTGATTCAGCAAACATTTGCTGAGTCCATGCGCTCAGCATTTGCAGCAGGGATCAAAAGGGTGAGTTTTCAACTACAAGGGTGATAAGCAAAGACAAGCAAACACAACCCAAAGTACAGCAGTTTTGTGACATAAGAGGTGCATACCATCCAAATCACCTCTCCCCAGCTGAAAACCCAAACGCCCTCCCCTCAGCCAGTTGGCCCCATCTGGCACTGAAGCCACCATCCTCACCAGGGAAATAGATTGTCC
>NW_023253397.1:0-2337 GCF_002007445.2 Ailuropoda melanoleuca | reverse complement strand
AGTAGTGTGATTGCTGGGTCATAGGGTAGCTCTATTTTTAACATTTTGAGGAACCTTCATACTGTTTCCCAGAGTGTCTGTACCAGTTTGCATTCCCACCAACAGTGTAAGAGGTTTCCCCTTTGTCCACATCCTCACCAACATCTGTTGTTTCATGACTTGTTAAATTTAGCCATTCTGAGTGGTGTGAGGTGTCTGTCTTCCATGTACTTTGATTTTGAAGACAAGTCATCATGATCAGGTCCCTGCCTATCTTACTGCTGTGTTAAGAGTAGCTTTCTACTCCAGTCTCTCACTCATCTGAGATTTGAGAATCAGACGTTTGCCCTGGAATGATGTCAGGTGTGGTTTTAGAAAATCAGTTGGTTGAGAAGATTTGGTTATAGTTGAAATGAGCATCCTCAGAAACATAGTGAGTTCAATAATTGATTTTGGCAGTGCAGTGAGCAAGGTAGAAAAATTCATGATCAATTTACTACAGTGATCAGAGTCAATTAAAAAGTTGAACGGGGCGCCTGGGTGGCTCAGTCGTTAAGCGTCTGCCTTCGGCTCAGGGCGTGATCCTGGCGTTCTGGGATCAAGCCCCGCATCAGGCTCCTCTNGGCTCAGTCGTTAAGCGTCTGCCTTCGGCTCAGGGCGTGATCCTGGCGTTCTGGGATCGAGCCCCGCATCAGGCTCCTCTTACTGGGAACCTGCTTCTTCCTCTCCCACTCCCCCTGTTTGTGTTCCCTCTCTCGCTGGCTGTCTCTCTCTGTCAAATAAATAAATAAAATCTTAAAAAAAAAAGTTGAACAAAATGAATGGATACCAGGACCCAATTTGTTGGTCATGTGTAGATGCTTTTATCTCTGTGGTTGGTTGTTTTCAAGAATTTATATAGTTGTGTTTGAATACAAAAAATTAAGTAAACGGTTGAAGCAGTCATTTACAGAATCCAAACTTCCACTCTTTACCTAATATATATTAAATATTCAGACTATTAAATAATAATTGAGTGCTGAAAAGTTTGAGGCCAGAAACAAATTCATATGGATTTACAAATCTACAAGGACTCACTCTGTACAATCAGTGACTGATTTTTTCATTTGATAAGACTAAGGCAAATGTTGTAGATTTATCATCCAGGGAACAATCGGTTTCTTTGGCCCTTTGGTCTACCAGCTGTATCCAAAACCTGACCAACCATCTTGCACATGTCTGTCATTATGCTGCAAGGAAGAACAGGCATGGATTGGTCAATTGAGGTTATCATTCCAGGTAAGACAACTCGATATAGCCCTTCTGATGAAGAGGTACAAACTTCCGGTTCTAAAATAAATAAATCATAGAGATGGAAAGTACAGCATAGGGAATATAGTCAATAATATTGCAATAACGTTGTATGGTGACAGATGGTGCCTACACTTACCATGGCGGACACTGAGTCATGTATAGAATTGTTGAATTGCTATGTCCTATACCTGAAGATCATATGTTACTGTATGTCAGCTGGATTTCAATAAAAAAAGAAGGCCATGGACCTATTTGAAGGCTACATCTCCTGTTTTCCTCCTACATCCCGGGCTGCCCCATGGGGCTCTTAGTCTCTTAAATGAGGGTTTTTTCATGACACCTTACAGAACGTCACAATTTTTTCACTCGACTCCCATCTTGGGAAATCTCATCCATTCCTGTGGTTTCAGTTTCATTTATACTCCACACCCGGCCCTCCAGTGCAGAGCTTTCTACCAACCTTCCCATGCATCTTCAGATTCACTGACTTATTAACACGCCCGCCTGTCTCACGGCCCCTCAAATTCAAGCGTCTAAATCTCACTTCACCACTTCATTTTCACGTCTTCCTTCTAAATCTCTGTCTCCACTGGTGCTCCCTCTTTATCTAGTTGCCCTACATGCCCCTTCCCTCACCTCCATCCCACAATCAATCAATCCATCAACCTATCACAGATCAGTCAAATCTCCATGTTCCCAGCATTCCTTTATTTCAGGCCCCCGTCATTTCCCACTTGGCTTTTCCTTCATACTTCCGGTTTCTTCCTGCTGGAGGGTCCTCTTGCCCATACTTTTCCTTCACAGCGTTTATCTTGGTTTGCAGTCATATGCCTGTGTGACTATGTGATGCTTATCTCTGCAAAGGTGAGCTCCAAGAGAGCATGGCCTGGACCCATTTTGGTTTGCATTGTCTGGCTACCTAGCAGATGGTATAAGTTTAGTTCATATTTGAGAATCGTTGAGTGAATAATTGAATTAATCTGGTTTCTTGCTGTAGCATGAATACACACTCTGTCTTCAGTCTTGCTTTTACATATTCCACTTACCATCTTGCACAGCATTTTA
>NW_023253396.1:10409-26338 GCF_002007445.2 Ailuropoda melanoleuca | reverse complement strand
TGCTACCAGCATGTTAACGATTTCAGACAGCATTTCCCAAAATGTACCTCTTGATTCTGTGTCCATGTCAGTTCCCTACACTTCCTTACACTAGTTATGTGACCAGTGTGTTTCAGGACAATCCCCACGTGTGATTTTTTGCTCTTTCCTACCAGTCCTAACTCTTTCTGATTTTCCTCCTTTATGGTACATGTGGCGGCCTGGCAGAAGTTTGAGTCTGGTGCTGGTGTTCGAGGGTCCCCAATCCCCAGTATTGCGGCACCAGGCCCCTTGGGAATGGCCACTCGGGGGCCGACCTAAGGTTAGGATTAGCTCCAAGGATGGTAGGCCTGAGCTGATGGCTGTGCGAAGAGCGGAGGGGCGGGCCGAGGTGAGGCATTGGGGAGGGGGATTGTGGGCCTAAGGGTTTTGGCACGGGGGGACTTCAAAGGTCGCCGGGGGCTCGGAGGACCCTGCCCGTTCTCCCACCCTGAATGAGCGGCGGTGCCCCGATGGGCCCAGGTGGTGGCCTGGTGGTTGTGAGTCTGGCGCTGGTGCTCGGGGTCCACAATACCCAGAGTTGTGGAGCCAGGCCCCTTGGGAAGGGCCCTTTGGGGGCTGACCTAAGATTAGGATTAGCCCCCAGGAGGCTGGCAGGAAAGAACTGACGGCTGTCTGGTGAGCGGAGGGAAGGGCCGAGATGAGGGTGTTGGGGAAGGGGAGCGTGGGCCCAAGGGTTTTGGCATGGGGGGCCTTCGAGGCCGCTGGTGGCTCGCAGGGCCCTGCCCATTCTCCCGCCCTGAATGATGGGCGACGCCCCGATGGGCCCGGGAGTTGGCCTGGTGGGAGTGTGATTCTGAGGCTGGGGCTCATTGGTCCCCAATCCCCAGCGTTGCGGCGCCAGGCCCCTTGGGAAGGGCCCTTTGGGGGCCGACCTAGGTTTAGGGTTTAGCCCCCAGGAGGCTGAAAGGTCCAGCCCATGGCTGTGCTGTGAGTGGATTCACGGGCCGAAGTGAGAGCCCTGGGGAAGGGAAGCGTGGGACCAACAGTTTTGGCATGGGGGCCTTCATAGGTCGCCGGGGGCTTGGAGGGCCCTGCCAGTTCTCCCACCCTGAATGAGTGGCAGCGCACCAATGGGCCCGGGTGTCAACCTGGTGGCAGCGTGAGTCTGGCACTGGGGCTCAGTGGTCCCCTATCCCCAGCACTGCGGTGCCAGGCCCCTTGGGAAGGGCCACTTGGGGGCCAACCTAGGGTTAGGGTTAGGCCCCAGGAGGCTGGCTGGCCGGAGCCCATGGCTGTGCGGCAAGCAGATTGGCGGGCCGAGATGAGGGCACAGGGGAGGGGGAGGGTGGGCCCAAGAGTTTTGGCGTGGGGGGCCTTCGAATGTCGCCAGGGGCTCTGAGGGCCCTGCCGGTTCTCCCGACCTGAATGAGCAATGGCGCCCCTTGGGCCCAGGGGGCGGCCTGGTGCAGTGTGAGTCTGGTGCTGGGACTCGGGCGTCCCCAGTATCCAGTGTTGCGGAGCCAGGCCCCTTGGGAAGGGCCGTTCTGTGGCCGACCTAGGGTTAGGGTTAGCCTTCAGGAGCCCGGCAAGCCCCAGCCTATGGCTGTGGGGCGAGCGGAGGGGCAGGACAAGGTGAGGACCCTGGGGAGGGGGTGCGTGGGCCCAAGGGTTTTGGCGCGGTGGGCCTTCAAAAATCGCCGGGGGCTCGGAGGGCCCTGACAGTTCTCCAGCCCTGAATAATAGGTGGCGCCCCATTGGCCCAAGTGGCGGCCCGGAGAGAGGGTGCATCGGGTGCTGGGGCTAGGCGGTCCCTAATCCCCAGCATTGTGGCCTTAGGGACTTTAGGAAGGACATCTTGGGGGCTGACCTAGGGTTAGGTTTAGCACCCAGGAGGACGGCAGGCCCGAGCCAAGGGATGAGCGGCGAGCGGAGGGGCGGGCTGAGGTGAGGGCTCTGGGGAGGGGGAGCATGGGCCCAAGGGATTTATCGCGAGGGACTTTCGAATGTTGCTCGGGCTCGGAGGGCCCTGCCCGTTCTCCCGCCCTGAATGATCGGCGGTGCCCCGATGTGCCCTGGTGGCGGGGTGGTGGTAGAGTGAGTCTGGCGCAGGGGCTCGAGGGTTGCAAATCCCCAGTGTTCCGAGGCCAGGCCCCTTGGGAAGGGCCACTCGGGTGCCGACCTAATTTTAAGGTTAGCCGACAAGAGGCTGGCTGACTGAATCTGATGGCAACGTAGTGGCATCATAGGGGTGGGCCAAGGTGAGGGCGCTGGGGAGGGGGAGCGTGGGCCCAATGGTTTTGGTTCAGGGGGACCTTGATGGTCGCTGGTGTTCGGAGGGCTCTGCCCGTTCTCCTGCCCTGAATGATCGGCGGCGCCCGATGTGCCCACGTCGCAGCCTGGCAGCAGGGTGACTCTGACGCCGGGGCTCGGGGTTCACCAATCCCCAGCATTGTGGCACCAGGCCCCTTGGGAAGGCCCCCTCAGGGGCCGAACTATTGTTAGGGTTAGCCCCCAGGTGGCCGGCCTACTAGATCCGACGGCTGTGTGGGGAACGGAGGGGCAGGTCGAGGTGAAGGCGCTGGGGAGGAGGCGTGTGGGCCCAAGGGTTTTGACAGAGCCGGCCTTGGAAAATGCTTGTAGCTCAGAGGGCCCTTCCTGTTCTCCCGCCCTGAATGATTGGCGGCGCCCCGATGGCCCAGGTGGCAGACTGGAGAGAGGGTAAGTCTGGCACTGGGGATCGGTGGTCCCCAATTCACAGCGTTGCAGTGCCAGGCCCCTTGGAATGGGCCCCTCGCGGGCCGACATAGGGTTAGGGTTAGCCCCCAGGAGGCCGGCAGGCCCGAGTGGATGGTTTTGCGGTGAGCAAGGGGCTAACCGAGCTGAGGGCGCTGGGGAGTGTGAGCATGGGCCCAAGGGTTTTGGCACGCAGGAACTTCTAATGTCCCCGCGGGCTCGGAGGGCCCTGCCCGTACTCCCGCCCTGAATGATCAGCGGCGCCTCAATGTGCCTGGGTTAAGGGCTGGCGGTAGGGTGAGTGTGGTGCTGGGGCTCAGGGGTAGCAAATCCCCAGCGTTGGGAGGCCAGGCCCCTTGGGAAGGGCCACTTGGGGGCCGACCTAAGGTTAGGGTTAGCCCCCAAGAGGTCGACTGACCCAATCCGATGGCTGTGCGGCGAGCGGAGGGACATGCCCAGGTGAGTCTGCTGACTGGGGGGAGTGCGGACCTAAGGTTTTGGCACAGGGGGCCTTCGAATGTGGCCCGGGGTTTGGAGGGCCCTGGGCGTTCTCCCGTACAGAATGATCGGCGGTGCCTTGATGGGCCTCGGTGGTGGCCTGATGGCACAGTGAGTCTGGCGCTGGGGCTTGGGGGTCCCCAAACCCAGCATTGTGGCACCAGCCCTTTGGGAAGGGCCCCTCGTGGGGCTGACCTAGGGTAAGGCTTAGCCCCCAGGAGGCCGGCAGGCCCAAGGCAAGGGCTTTTTGGGCAGTGGAGGGGCGGGCTGAGATAAGGGCGCTGGGAGGAGGAGCTTGGCCCCAGTGTTTTGGCGCGGGGGGGCCTTGGAATGTTGCCTGGGGCTCAGAGGGCCCTGCCCATACTCCCGCCATGAATGAGCAGCGGCGCCCCGATGGACCCCTGTGGTGGCCTGGTGGCAGGGTGAGTCTGGCACTGGGGCTTGGGGGTCCCCAATCCCCAGCTTTGTGGCACCAGGTCCCTTTTGAGGGGCCCCTCGGGGGCCGACCTAATATTAGGGATAGCCCCCAGGAGGATGACAGGCCCTAGCACATGGCTGTGTGGCAAGTGGAGGGGCGGTCCAATGTGAGGGCGCTGGGGAGGGGGAGCGTGGGCCCAAAGGTTTTGGTGCAGGGGGCCTTCAAAATTCACTGGGGGCTCAGAGGTCTCTGCCCGTTCTCCCACCCTGAATGAGTGGCGGCACCCCAATGGGCTCGGGTTGCAGCCTGGCCACAGGGTGAGTCTGGCACTGGGGCTCGGGGGTCCCCAATCCCCAGCATTGTGGCTCCAAGCCCCTTGGGAAGGGCCCCTCGGGGGCTGACCTAGGGTTAGGGTTAGCCCTCAGGAGGCTGGCTGGCCAGAGCGCATGGCTGTGGGGTGAGTGGATTGGTGGGCCCAGGTGAGGGCGCTGGGGAGGGGGAGCATGGGTCCAAGGGTTTTGGGATGGGGGCCTTGGAAGTTCCCCGGGGGCTGGGAGGGCCCTGCTGGTTCTCCCGTGCTGAATGAGCAGTGCACAGCAATGGGCCCAGTTGGCGGCCTGCTGGCAGTGTCATTCTGGCACTGTGGCTCGGGGTTCTCCAATCCCCAGCGTTGCAGCACCAGGCCCCTTGGGAAGGGACCCTCAGGGGCCTAACTATTGTTAGGGTTAACCCCCAGGAGGCTGGCCTACCGGATCAGAGGGCTGTGTGGCGAGCGGAGGGGCAGGATGAGGTGAAGGCGCTGGGGAGGGGAAGCATGGGCCCAAGGGTTTTGGCACAGCAGGTCTTGGAAGATGCTGGGTGCTCAGAGGGCCCTGCCCCTTCTCCCACCCTGAATGATTGGGTGCACCCCGTTGGCCCTGGGGGTGGCCTGGAGAGAGGGTGAGTCTGGCGCTGGGGCTTGGTGTTCCCCAATCCCCAGCATTGCATCACGAGGCCCCTTGGGACGGGCCCCTCAGGGGCCAACCTAGGGTTAGGGTTAGCCCTCAGGAGGCCGGCAGGCCAGAGCCAAGGGCTGAGCGGCGATGGAGGGGCGGGCCTAGGTGAGGGTGCTGAGGAGGGTGAGCGTGGGCCCAAGGGACTTATCATGCAGGACCTTTGAATGTCACCCTGGGCTTGGAGAGCCCTGCCCATTCTTCTGCCCTGAATGATCGGCGGCCCTGGGATGTGCCCAGGTGGCGGGCTGGGGGTAGGGTGAGTCTGGTGCTCGGGCCTGGGGGGTAACAAATCCCCAGTGCTCTGAAACCAGGCCCCTTCAGTAGGGCCACTTGTGGGTCGACCTAATTTTAGGGTTAGCCCCCAAGAGGCTGGCAGATTGAATCCGAAGGCTGTGTGGCAAGCCGAGGGGTGGGCCAAGGTGAGGGCCCTGGCGAGGGGGAGGGTTGGCCCAAGGGTTTTGGCGCGGGGGGTCTTTGAAGTTCGTGGGGGTCTTGGAGGGCCCTGCCTGTTCTCCCGCCCTGAATGATCAGCAGTGCCCCGATGGGCCCAGGTCATGGGATGGTGGCAGGCTGGGGCTCCGGGGTCCCCAATCCCCAGCATTGAGGTGCCAGACCCCTTGGGATGGGCCCCTCAGGGGCGAACTATTGTTAGGTTTAGCCCACAGGAGTCCAGCCTACTGGATGGGATGGCTGTGTGGCGAGTGGAGGGGCGGGTCCAGGTGAAGGTGCTGGAGAGGGGGAGCATGGGCACAAGGGTTTTGGCTTGGCTGGCCTTGGAAGATGCTGGAGGCTCAGAGGGCCCTGCCCGTTCTCCCACCCTGAATGATAGGCGGCGCCCCTTTGGCCCGGGGAGCAGACTTGAGAGAGGGTGAGTCTGGTGCTGGGGCTCAGTGGTCCCCAATCCCCAGCATTTCGGTGCTAGGCCCCTTGGGACGGGCCTTTGGGTTGCCGACCTAGGGTTAGGGTTAGCCTCCAGCAGGCAGGCAGGCCCGAGCCCATGGCTGTGTGGGGAGGGGAGGCGCAGGCCCAGGTGAGGGCACTGGGTAGGGGGAGCATGGGCCCAAGGGTTATGGTGCAGGGGGCCTTTGATTGTCACCGGGATCTCGGAGGGCCCTGCCTGTTCTTCTGCCCTGAATGGTCCATGGCGCCCCCATAGGCCCGGGTGGCAGCCTGGCAGCAGGGTGAACCAGGCACTGGAGCTCGGGTGTCCCCATCCTCAGCATTGTGGCACCAGGCCCCTTGGAAAGGGCCCCTAGGGGGTCGACCTAGGTTTAGGATTAGGCCCCAGGAGGCCAGCAGGCCTGAGTCAAGGGCTGAGATGCGATGGAGGGGCGGGACAAGGTGAGGGCGCTGGGGAGGGTGAGCGTGGGCCCAAGGGATTTATTGAGCAGGACCTTTGAATGTTGCCCCGGGCTTGGAGAGCCCTGCCCGTTCTCCTGCCCTGAATGATCGGTAGACCTCGGATGTGCCCAGGTGGCGGGCAGGCGGTAGGGTGAGTCTGGCGCTTGGGCCTGGGGGGTAACAAATCCCCAGTGCTCTGAGGCCAGGCCCCTTGGGTAGGGCCACTTGTGGGCCGACCTAATTTTAGGGTTAGCCCCCAAGAGGCTGGCAGATTGAATCGAAGGGCTGTGTGGCAAGCCAAGGGGTGGGCCAAGGTGAGGGCGCTGGGGAGGGGGAGTGTGGGCCCAAGGGTTTTGGCGCAGGGGGCCTTCGAAGTTCCTCTGGGTCTTGGAGGGCCCTGCCTGTTCTCCCGCTCTGAATGATCAGCAGTGCCCCGATGGGCCCAGGTCATGGCATGGCGGCAGGGTGACTCTGGCCAGGGCTCAGGGGTCCCCATTCCTCAGCGTTGAGGCACCAGAGCCCTAGGGAAGGGCCCCTCAGGGGCAAACTATTGTTAGGTTTAGCCCACAGGAGTCCAGCCTACTGGATGGGATGACTGTGTGGCAAGTGGAGGGGCGGGTCCAGGTGAAGGTGCTGGGGAGGGGGAGCATGGGCACAAGCATTTTGGCTTGGCTGGCCTTGGAAGATGCTGGTGGCTCAGAAGGCCCTGCCCCTTCTCCCACCCTGAATGATTGGTGGTGCCCCTTTGGCCCGGGTAGCAGACTTGAGAGAGGGTGAGTCTCGTGCTGGTGCTAGGTGGTCCCCAATTCCCAGCATTTCAGCACCAGGCTCCTTGGGATGGGCCTCTCAGCGGCCAACCTAGGGTTAGGGTTAGCCCCTTGAGGCCTGCAGGCCCGAGCCAAGGGCTAAGCAGCGAGCGGTGGGACAGGCCTAGGTGAGGGCACAGGGGAGGGGGTTCATGGGCCCAGGGGATTTATCACGCGGGACCTTCTAATGTCACCCCAGGCTCGGTGTGCCCTGCCCATTCTCCCACACTGAATGATCGGCGGTGCCTCAATGTGCCCGGGTGGTGGGCTGGCAGTAGGGTGAGTCTGGCACTGGGGCTCGGGGGTAGCAAATCCCCAGTGTTCCGAGGCCAGGACCCTTGGGATGGCCCCAGCTGATGGCTCTGGGGCGAGTGGAGGGGCGGGACAAGGTTAGGGCCTGGGTAGGGTGAGCGTGGGCCCAAGGGTTTTGGCCCAGAGGGCCTTTGAAAATCTCCGTGGGCTCGGAGGGCCCTGAACATTCTCCACCACTGAGTGATCGGCAGCGTCCCGTTGGCCCAGGTGGCTGTCTGGAGAGAGGGTGAGTCTGGCGCTGGGGCTCCTGGTCCCTAATCCCCAGCTTTATGGCCCCAGGGACCTTGGGAAGAGCCTCTAGGGGGCCAACCTAGGGTTAGGGTTAGCCCCCAGGAGGCCGGCAGGCCCAAGGCAAGGGCTTTTTGGGCAGCAGAGGGGCAGGCTGAGGTAAGGGCGCTGGGGAGGGGGAGCTTGGCCCCAGTGTTTTGGTGCGGGGGGCCTTTGAAGGTTGCCTGGGGCTCGGAAGGCCTTGCCAGTTCTCCCGCCATGAATGAGCAGCGGCACACTTATAGGCCCGGGTGGCGACCTGGTGGCAGTTTGAGTCTGACACTGGGCCTTGGGGTCCCCAATCCCCAGCGTTGTGGCACCAGTCCCCTTTTGAGGGGCCCCTCAGGGGCCGACCAAAGGTTAGGGATAAGCCCCCAGGAGGAGGACAGGCCCCAGTGGATGGCTGTGAGGCGAGTGAAGGTGCAGGCCGAATTGAGGGCGCTGGTTAGGGGAAGCGTGGGCCCAAGTGTTTTGGCGCGGGGGGCTTCGAATGTCACTGGGGGCTTGGAGGGCCCTGCCCGTACTCCTGCCCTGAATGAGCCCTGGAGCTCCGATGGGCCCATGTGGCGGCCTGGTGGCAGGGTGAGTCTGGCACTGGGGCTCCAGGGTCCCCAATCCCCAGCTTTGTGGCACCAGACCCCTTGGGAAGGGACCCTCAGGGGCCAAACTATTGTTAGGGTTAACCACCAGGAGGCCGGCCTGGGGGAATGGAGGGCTGTGTGGGGAGCGGAGGGGTGGGATGAGGTGAAGGCACTGGGGAGGGGAAGTGTGGGCCCAAGGGTTTTGGCCTGGAGGGCCTTTGAAAATCCCTGTGGGCTCGGAGGGCCCTGAACCTTCTCCATCACTGAATGATTGGTGGTGCCCCTTTGGCCCTGTGGTGGTCTGGAGAGAGGGTGAGTCTGGCACTGGGGCTCCTGGTCCCTAATCCCCAGCATTAGGGCCCCAGGGACCTTGGGAAGAGCCTCTAGGGGGCCAACCTAGGGTTAGGGTTAGCCCCCAGGAGGCCGGCAGGCCCAAGGCAAGGGCTTTTTGGGCAGAGGAGGGGCACACTGAGGTAAGGGCACTGGGGAGGGGGAGCTTGGCCCCAGTGTTTTGGCGCGGGGGGGCCTTCGAAGGTTGCCTGGGGCTCGAAAGGCCTTGCCAGTTCTCCCGCCCTGAATGAGTGGCAGTGCATTTATAGGTCAGGGTGGTGACCTGGTGGCAGTTTGAGTCTGGCACTGGGGCTTGGGGGTCCCCGATCCCCAGTGCTGCAGCACCAGGCCCCTTGGGAAGGGCCCCTTGGGTGCAGGCCGAAGGTTAGGGTTAGCCCTGAGGAGGCCAGCAGGCCCAAGCCCAGGGCTATGCGGTGAGGGAAGGGGCGGGCTATGGTGAGGGTGCTTGGAGGGGGAGCATGGGCCCAAGTGTTTTGGCATGGGGGGGCTTCGAATGTCGCCTGGGGCTCGGAGGGCCCTGCCTGTACTCCTGCCCTGAATGAGCAGCGGCGCCCTGATGGGCCCGNGGGGGCTTCGAATGTCGCCTGGGGCTCGGAGGGCCCTGCCTGTACTCCTGCCCTGAATGAGCAGATGGGCCCCTGTGGTGGCCTGCTGGCAGGGTGAATCTGGCACTGGGGCTCGCGGGTCCCCAATCCCCAGCATTGTGGCACCAGGCTCCTTTGGAGGGGCCCTTCGGGCCAACCTAGGGTTAGGGTTAGCCCCCAGGAGGCCGGCAGGCCCAAGGCAAGGGCTTTTTGGGCAGAGGAGGGGCACACTGAGGTAAGGGCACTGGGGAGGGGGAGCTTGGCCCCAGTGTTTTGGCGCGGGGGGGCCTTCGAAGGTTGCCTGGGGCTCGAAAGGCCTTGCCAGTTCTCCCGCCCTGAATGAGTGGCAGTGCATTTATAGGTCAGGGTGGTGACCTGGTGGCAGTTTGAGTCTGGCACTGGGGCTTGGGGGTCCCCGATCCCCAGTGCTGCAGCACCAGGCCCCTTGGGAAGGGCCCCTTGGGTGCAGGCCGAAGGTTAGGGTTAGCCCTGAGGAGGCCAGCAGGCCCAAGCCCAGGGCTATGCGGTGAGGGAAGGGGCGGGCTATGGTGAGGGTGCTTGGAGGGGGAGCATGGGCCCAAGTGTTTTGGCATGGGGGGGCTTCGAATGTCGCCTGGGGCTCGGAGGGCCCTGCCTGTACTCCTGCCCTGAATGAGCAGCGGCGCCCTGATGGGCCCGTGTGGTGGCCTGCTGGCAGGGTGAATCTGGCACTGGGGCTCGCGGGTCCCCAATCCCCAGCATTGTGGCACCAGGCTCCTTTGGAGGGGCCCTTCGGGGGCTGACCCAGCGTTAGGGATAGCCCCCAGGACAATGACAGGCCTGAGTCCAGGGCTGTGTGGCGAGTGGAGGGGTGGTCCAAGGTGAGGGCACTGGGTAGGGGGAGCTGGGCCCAAGGGTTTTGGCACAGGGGGCCTTCGAAAGTTGCCTGGGTCTAGGAAGGCCTTGCCAGTTCTCCCGCCATGAATGAACGGCGGCGCACTTATGAGCCTGGGTGGCGACCTGGTGGCAGTTTGAGTCTGGCACTGGGGCTCTGGGGTCCCCATTCCCCAGCGTTGATGTGCCAGGACCCTTGAGAAGGGCCCCTTGGGGGCCGACCTAGGGTTAGGGTTAGCCCCCAAGAGGTCGCCAGGCCCAAGCCCAGGGCTGTGAGGTGAGTGAAGGGGCGGGCCATGGTGAGGGCGCTTTGTAGGGGGAGCGTGGGCCCAAGGGTTTTGGCATGGGGGGCTTCGAATGTCACCTGGGGCTCAGAGGGCCTTGCCCATACTCCTGCCCTGAATGAGCGGGCGTGCCCCGATGGTCCCCTGTGGTGGCCTGGTGGCAAGGTGAGTCGGGCACTGGGACTCGGGGATCCCCAATCACCAGTGTTGTGGCTCCAAGCTCCTTGAGAAGGGCCCCTGGGTTGCTGACCTAGGGTTAGGGTTAGTCTCCAGGAGGCAGGCAGGCTGGAGCTTATGGCTGTGACGGGAGAGGAGGGGCGGGCCTAGTTGAGGGCGCTGGGTGGGGGAACTTGGGCCCAGGGGATTTATCGCACTGGACCTTTGAATGTCACCCCGGGCTCGGTGTGCCCTGCCCGTTCTCACACCCTGAATGATTGGCGGTGCCCGGATGTGCCCGGGTGGCGGGCTGGCAGTAGGGTGAGTCTGGCACTGGGGCTTGGGGGTAGCAAATCCCCAGTGTTCCGAGGCCAGGACCCTTGGGAAGGCCCCAGCTGATGGCTCTGGGGCGAGCGGAGGGGCGGGACAAGGTTAGCAGGCTGGGTAGGGTGAGCGTGGGCCCAAGGGTTTTGGCCCAGAGGGCCTTTGAAAATCCCCGTGGGCTCAGAGGGCCCTGAACGTTCTCCATCACTGAGTGATCGGCGGCGCCCTGTTGGTCCGGGTGGCGGTCTGGAGAGAGGGTGAGTCTGGCGCTGGGGCTCCCGGTCCCTAATCCCCAGCATTAGGGCCCCAGGGACCTTGGGAAGAGCCTCTAGGGGGCCAACCTAGGGTTAGGGTTAGCCCCCAGGAGGCCGGCAGGCCCAAGGCAAGGGCTTTTAGGGCAGCAGAGGGGCGGGCTGAGGTGAGGACGCTGGGCAGGGGGAGCTTGGCCCCAGTGTTTTGGTGTGGGGGGCCTTTAATAGTCGCAGGGTACTTGGAGGGCCCAGAATGTCCTCCAGCCTGAATGAGCGGAGGTGCAGGATGGGCCCATGTGGTGGCCTTGCGACAGGGTGAGTCTAGCTCTGGGGCTCGAGGGTCTCGGATCCCCAGCGTTCTGGTGCCAGGCCCCTTGGGAAGAGCTCCTCTGGGGCCTACATAGGGTTAGGGTTATTCCCCATGAGGCCAGCAGGCCTGTGCCAAGGGCTGTGTGGTGAGCTGAGGATCTAGCCGAGGTGAGGGCCCTGGGGAGGGGAAGCGTGGGCCCAAGGGTTTTGGAGCGGGGGGCCTTCAAAGGTGGCTGGGGGCTCGGAGGGCCCTGCCCTTTCTCCCAGCCCTGAATGAGCATTGACGCCCCGATGGGCCCGTGGTTCGACCTGGCGTCACGGTGAGTTTGGCGCTGGGGCTCAGGGCACCCCAATGTCCAGCGTTGAGTCGCCTGACCCCTTGGGAAAGAACCTTCGGGGGCCTACCTAGGGTTAGGGTTAGCCCGCAGTAGGCCTCCAGGTTCAAACTGAGGGATGTGCATGGAATGGATAGCGGGCAGAGGTGAGGGCACTGTGGAGGGGGATCGTGGGCCCAAGGGTTTTGGCGCAGGGGGTCTCCAAAGGTCACCAGGGGCTCAATGGGCACTGCACGTTCTCCTGCTCCTGAATGTGCGGCTTCGCCCCGACGGGCCCGGGTGGCGGCCTCGCGGCAGGGTGAGTCTGGCGCTGGTGCTCGGTCGTCCCCAATCCCCAGCTTTGCGGCTCCAGGCCCCTCGGGAAGGGCCCCTCGGGGGCCGACCTAGTGTTAGTGTAGCCCCCAGGAGGACGGCAGGCCCAAGCCAAGGCTGTGCGGTGAGTGGAGGGCAGGCCAAAGTGTGGGTGCTCAGAAGGGGGAGCGTGGGCCCTAGGGTTTTGGCGCATGGGGCCTTTGAAAGTCGCCGGGTACTCAGAGGGCACAGCCCATTCTCCCGCCCTGAATGGGAGGGCACAGCCTGTTCTCCCACTCTGAATGAGCCGCGGCGCTCCAATGGGCCTGGGTGGTGACATTTCGGCAGGGTGAGTCTGGCGCTGGGGCTTGGGGGTCCCCAAGGCCCAGCATATTGGTGCCAGCCCCCTTGGGAAGGGCCCCTCCAGGGAAGACCTAGGGTTAGGGTTAGCACCCAGGAGGCAGGCAGGAAGGAGCTGATGGCTGTGCAGTGAATGGAGGGGTGGGCCGAGGTGAGGGCGCTGGGGAGGGGGAGGGGGAGCGTGGGCCCAAGGGTTTTGTCTCTGGGGGCCTCAGAAGGTCGCCATGGGCTAGGAGGGCCCTGCCCTTTTTCACGACCTGAATGAGTGGTGGTGCCCCATGGGCCCTGGTGGCGGCTTGGCGGCAATGTGAGTCTGGCCCTGGGAATCGGGGGTCCCCAATCCCCAGCATTGAGGCGACAGTCCCATTTGTATAGGTCCATCGGGGCCGACCTAGTTTAGGGTTAGCGCCCAGGAGGTGGGCAGGCCAGAGCCAAAGGCTAGGAGAGCGGAAGAGCAGGCCGAGGTGAGAGCCTGGGAAGGGGGAGCGTGGGCCCAAGGGTTTTGGTGCAGGGGGCCTTCGAATTTCACCGGGGGTTGGAGGGCTCTGCCCCTTCTCCCGCCCTGAATGAGTGGCGGTGCCCCAATCGGCTCACGTGGCAGCCTGGCTGCAGGGTGAATCTAGCACTGGAGCTTGGGCATCCTGATCCTCAGCATTGCGGCGCAAGGCCCCTTGGGAAGGGCCCCTCGGGGGCTGATGTAGGGTTAGGGTTAGGCCCCAGGAGGCCCGCAGGCCCAAGCCAAGGGCTGAGCAGCGAGTGGTGGGGCGGGCCCGACGTGAGCGCACTGGGTGGGGGAACTTGGGCCCAGGGGATTTATCGCACTGGACCTTTGAATGTCACCCCGGGCTCGGTGTGCCCTGCTCATGCTCACACCCTGAATGATCGGTGGTGTCCCGATGTGCCCGGGTGGAGGGCTGGCAGTAGGGTGAGTCTGGCACTGGGGCTCGGGGGTAGCAAATCCCCAGTGTTCCGAGGCCAGGACCCTTGGGATGGCCCCAGCCAATGGCTGTGGGCGAGCAGAGGCGTGGGACAAGGTTAGGGGGCTGGGTAGGGTGAGCGTGGGCCCAAGGGTTTTGGCCCAGAGGGCCTTTGAAAATCCCCGTGGGCACGGAGGGCCCTGAACGTTGTCCATCACTGAATGATCAGCGGCGCCCCGTTGGCCCGGGTGGCAGTCTGGAGAGAGGGTGAGTCTGGCGCTGGGGCTCCTGGTCCCTAATCCCCAGGATTATGGCCCCAGGGACCTTGGGAAGAGCCTCTAGGGCGCCAACCTAGGGTTAGGGTTAGCCCCCAGGAGGCCGGCAGGCCCAAGGCAAGGGCTTTTTGGGCAGCGGAGGGGCGGGTTGAGGTAAGGGCGCTGGGCAGGGGGAGCTTGGCCCCAGTGTTTTGGCGCGGGGGGCCTTTAATAGTCGCAGGGTACTTGGAGGGCCCAGGACTTTCTCCTGCCTGAATGAGCGGCCGCGCCCCAATGGACCTGGGTGGCGGCTTTGCAGCAGGGTGAGTCTGGCGCTGGTGCTCGGGGGTCCTCAATCCCCAGCATTGTGGCACCAGGCCCCTTGGGAAGGGCACCTTGGGGGCTGACCTAGAGTTAGGGTTAGCCCCCAGGAGGCCCACAGGCCAGAGCTGAGGGCTGTGCAGCCAGCGGAGGGGCGGGCCCAGGTGAGGGCGCTGGGGAGGGGAAGCGTGGGCCCAAGAGTTTTGGTGCAGGGGGCCTTGGAAGTTCACCATGGGCTCCTCGGAGGGCCCTGCAATTTCTCCCGCCCTGAATGAGTGGAGCCGCCCTGATGGGCCCGGGTGGCGGCCTGGCGGCAGGGTGAGTCTGGCAGAAGCGCTCAGGGATCCACTATCCCCAGCGTTGTGGCACCAGGACCCTAGGGAAGGACCCCTCAGTGTTGACCTAGGTAAGGGTTTGCCCCCAGGAGGCTGGCAGGCCAGAGCTGAAGGATGTGGGGCGAGTGGAGGGGCAAGCCAAGGTGAGGGCCTTGGGGAGGGGGAGCGTGGGCCCAAGGGTTTTGGCGCTGGGGACCTTCGAAGGTCTCCGGGGGCTCGGAGAGCCCTGCCCCTTCTCCTGCCCTGAATGAGCTGAGGCGCCTGGCTGGGCCCGGGTGGTGGCCTGGCGGCAGGGTGAATCTGGCACTGGGGCTCGGGGGTTCCCTATCCCCTGTGTTTCGGCGCCAGGCCCTTTGGGATGGGCCCCTCGGGGGCAGACCTAGGGTTAGGTTTAGCCACCAGGAGGCCGGCAGGCCCCAGCCTATGGCTGTGCGGTGAGTGGAGGGGTGGTCGGAGTTGAGGGCGCATGGAGGGGACCCCTGGGCCAAGGGTTTTGGTGCAGGGGGCCTTCAAATGTCGCTGTGGGCTCGGAGGGCCCTTCCTGTTCTCTCACCCTGAATGATCACCGGCGCCTCGATGGGCCCGGGTGGAGTCCTGACCACAGGGTGAGTCTACTGCTGGGGCTCAAGAGTCTCCAATCCCCAGTGTTGCGGTGTCAGGCCCTTTGGGAAAGCTCCTTGGGGTCCGACTTAGGGTTATTGTTAGCCCCCAGGAGGCCAGCAGGTTGGAAGGGATGGCTGTGAGGCTAGCTGAGGAGCTGGCTGAGGTGAGGGCGCTGGGGAGTAGGAGCATGGGCCCAAGTGTTTTGCTGCCTTTGTCTTCGAACATTGCTGGCGGCTCAGAGGACCCTGCCCATTCTCCTGCCCTGAATGATCATTGTCGCCCAGATGGGCTAGGGTGGCAGCTGGCGGCAGGCAGAGTGAGTCTGGCCCTGGGGCTCCGGTCCCCAATCCCCAGCATTGCAACGCCAAGCACCCTGGGAAGGGCCCCTCCGAGGCCAACCTAAGCTTAGGGCTAGCCCCCAGGAGGCCTGCTGGTTCGAACACAGGGATGTGCATGGAAGCGATAGACGGGCCGAGGTCAGGGCGCTGGGGAGGTGGAGCGTCGATGGGAGCGTCCTTGGAAGGTCGCTGGGGGCTCAGAGGGCCCTTCCTGTTCTCCCGCCCTGAATGATTGGCAGTGCCCGGATGGGCCCGGGTGGTGGTCTGGCGGCAGGGTGAGTCTGGCGCTGGGGCCNGGGTTAGGCCCCAGGAGGCCCGCAGGCCCAAGCCAAGGGCTGAGCAGCGAGTGGTGGGGCGGGCCCGACGTGAGCGCACTGGGTGGGGGAACTTGGGCCCAGGGGATTTATCGCACTGGACCTTTGAATGTCACCCCGGGCTCGGTGTGCCCTGCTCATGCTCACACCCTGAATGATCGGTGGTGTCCCGATGTGCCCGGGTGGAGGGCTGGCAGTAGGGTGAGTCTGGCACTGGGGCTCGGGGGTAGCAAATCCCCAGTGTTCCGAGGCCAGGACCCTTGGGATGGCCCCAGCCAATGGCTGTGGGCGAGCAGAGGCGTGGGACAAGGTTAGGGGGCTGGGTAGGGTGAGCGTGGGCCCAAGGGTTTTGGCCCAGAGGGCCTTTGAAAATCCCCGTGGGCACGGAGGGCCCTGAACGTTGTCCATCACTGAATGATCAGCGGCGCCCCGTTGGCCCGGGTGGCAGTCTGGAGAGAGGGTGAGTCTGGCGCTGGGGCTCCTGGTCCCTAATCCCCAGGATTATGGCCCCAGGGACCTTGGGAAGAGCCTCTAGGGGGCCAACCTAGGGTTAGGGTTAGCCCCCAGGAGGCCGGCAGGCCCAAGCTCATGGCTGTGTGGTGAGCAGACGGGTGGGCCGAGGTGAGGGCACTGGGAAGGGGAGTGTGGGCCCAGGGGTTTTGGCACGTGCAGAGTTCGAATGTCGCCCAGGGCTCGGAGGGCCATGCCCGTTCTCCCGCCCTGAATGAGAGGTTGAGCCCCAGTGGGCCCGGTGGTGGCCTGGTGGCAGTGTGAGTCTGTCGCTGGGGCTCGGGGG
>NW_023253396.1:0-9476 GCF_002007445.2 Ailuropoda melanoleuca | reverse complement strand
GAGCTGATGGCTGTGCAGTGAATGGAGGGGTGGGCCGAGGTGAGGGCGCTGGGGAGGGGGAGGGGGAGCGTGGGCCCAAGGGTTTTGTCTCTGGGGGCCTCAGAAGGTCGCCATGGGCTAGGAGGGCCCTGCCCTTTTTCACGACCTGAATGAGTGGCGGTGCCCCATGGGCCCTGGTGGCGGCTTGGCGGCAATGTGAGTCTGGCCCTGGGAATCGGGGGTCCCCAATCCCCAGCATTGAGGCGACAGTCCCATTTGTATAGGTCCATCGGGGCCGACCTAGTTTAGGGTTAGCGCCCAGGAGGTGGGCAGGCCAGAGCCAAAGGCTAGGAGAGCGGAAGAGCAGGCCGAGGTGAGAGCCTGGGAAGGGGGAGCGTGGGCCCAAGGGTTTTGGTGCAGGGGGCCTTCGAATTTCACCGGGGGTTGGAGGGCTCTGCCCCTTCTCCCGCCCTGAATGAGTGGCGGTGCCCCAATCGGCTCACGTGGCAGCCTGGCTGCAGGGTGAATCTAGCACTGGAGCTTGGGCATCCTGATCCTCAGCATTGCGGCGCAAGGCCCCTTGGGAAGGGCCCCTCGGGGGCTGATGTAGGGTTAGGGTTAGGCCCCAGGAGGCCCGCAGGCCCAAGCCAAGGGCTGAGCAGCGAGTGGTGGGGCGGGCCCGACGTGAGCGCACTGGGTGGGGGAACTTGGGCCCAGGGGATTTATCGCACTGGACCTTTGAATGTCACCCCGGGCTCGGTGTGCCCTGCTCATGCTCACACCCTGAATGATCGGTGGTGTCCCGATGTGCCCGGGTGGAGGGCTGGCAGTAGGGTGAGTCTGGCACTGGGGCTCGGGGGTAGCAAATCCCCAGTGTTCCGAGGCCAGGACCCTTGGGATGGCCCCAGCCAATGGCTGTGGGCGAGCAGAGGCGTGGGACAAGGTTAGGGGGCTGGGTAGGGTGAGCGTGGGCCCAAGGGTTTTGGCCCAGAGGGCCTTTGAAAATCCCCGTGGGCACGGAGGGCCCTGAACGTTGTCCATCACTGAATGATCAGCGGCGCCCCGTTGGCCCGGGTGGCAGTCTGGAGAGAGGGTGAGTCTGGCGCTGGGGCTCCTGGTCCCTAATCCCCAGGATTATGGCCCCAGGGACCTTGGGAAGAGCCTCTAGGGCGCCAACCTAGGGTTAGGGTTAGCCCCCAGAAGGCCGGCAGGCCCAAGGCAAGGGCTTTTTGGGCAGCGGAGGGGCGGGTTGAGGTAAGGGCGCTGGGCAGGGGGAGCTTGGCCCCAGTGTTTTGGCGCGGGGGGCCTTTAATAGTCGCAGGGTACTTGGAGGGCCCAGGACTTTCTCCTGCCTGAATGAGCGGCCGCGCCCCAATGGACCTGGGTGGCGGCTTTGCAGCAGGGTGAGTCTGGCGCTGGTGCTCGGGGGTCCTCAATCCCCAGCATTGTGGCACCAGGCCCCTTGGGAAGGGCACCTTGGGGGCTGACCTAGAGTTAGGGTTAGCCCCCAGGAGGCCCACAGGCCAGAGCTGAGGGCTGTGCAGCCAGCGGAGGGGCGGGCCCAGGTGAGGGCGCTGGGGAGGGGAAGCGTGGGCCCAAGAGTTTTGGTGCAGGGGGCCTTGGAAGTTCACCATGGGCTCCTCGGAGGGCCCTGCAATTTCTCCCGCCCTGAATGAGTGGAGCCGCCCTGATGGGCCCGGGTGGCGGCCTGGCGGCAGGGTGAGTCTGGCAGAAGCGCTCAGGGATCCACTATCCCCAGCGTTGTGGCACCAGGACCCTAGGGAAGGACCCCTCAGTGTTGACCTAGGTAAGGGTTTGCCCCCAGGAGGCTGGCAGGCCAGAGCTGAAGGATGTGGGGCGAGTGGAGGGGCAAGCCAAGGTGAGGGCCTTGGGGAGGGGGAGCGTGGGCCCAAGGGTTTTGGCACTGGGGACCTTCGAAGGTCTCCGGGGGCTCGGAGAGCCCTGCCCCTTCTCCTGCCCTGAATGAGCTGAGGCGCCTGGCTGGGCCCGGGTGGTGGCCTGGCGGCAGGGTGAATCTGGCACTGGGGCTCGGGGGTTCCCTATCCCCTGTGTTTCGGCGCCAGGCCCTTTGGGATGGGCCCCTCGGGGGCAGACCTAGGGTTAGGTTTAGCCACCAGGAGGCCGGCAGGCCCCAGCCTATGGCTGTGCGGTGAGTGGAGGGGTGGTCGGAGTTGAGGGCGCATGGAGGGGACCCCTGGGCCAAGGGTTTTGGTGCAGGGGGCCTTCAAATGTCGCTGTGGGCTCGGAGGGCCCTTCCTGTTCTCTCACCCTGAATGATCACCGGCGCCTTGATGGGCCCGGGTGGAGTCCTGACCACAGGGTGAGTCTACTGCTGGGGCTCAGGAGTCTCCAATCCCCAGTGTTGCGGTGCCAGGCCCTTTGGGAAAGCTCCTTGGGGTCCGACTTAGGGTTATTGTTAGCCCCCAGGAGGCCAGCAGGCTGGAAGGGATGGCTGTGAGGCTAGCTGAGGAGCTGGCTGAGGTGAGGGCGCTGGGGAGTAGGAGCGTGGGCCCAAGTGTTTTGCTGCCTTTGTCTTCGAACATTGCTGGCGGCTCTGAGGACCCTGCCCATTCTGCCCTGAATGATCAGCGGCGCCCAGATGGGCTAGGGTGGTGGCTGGCGGCAGGCAGAGTGAGTCTGGCGCTGGGGCTCCGGTCCCCAATCCCCAGCGTTGTGACGCCAAGCGCCCTGGGAAGGGCCCCTCTGAGGCCAACCTAAGCTTAGGGCTAGCCCCCAGGAGGCCTGCTGGTTTGAACACAGGGATGTGCATGGAAGCGATAGACGGGCCGAGGTCAGGTCACTGGGGAGGTGGAGCGTCGGCCCAAGGGTTTTGTTGCAGGGTCCTTGGAAGGTCGCTGGGGGCTCAGAGGGCCCTTCCTGTTCTCCCGCCCTGAATGATTGGCGGTGCCCAGATGGGCCCGGGTGGCGGCCTGGCGGCAGGGTGAGTCTGGCGCTGGGGCCCGGGGGTCCCCAATCCCCAGCAATGTGGCCCCAGGGCCCTTGGGATGGGCCCATCGGGGTCGACCTTGTGTTAGGGTTAGCCCCCAGGAGTCTGGCAGGCCTAAGCCTTGGGCTGTGGGGCGAGCGGAGGGGCATGCCCAGTTGAGGGCGCTGGTGAGGGGAGCATGGGCCCAAGGGTTTTTGCCAGGGGCCTTTGAAAGTCACCAGGGGCTGGGAGGGCCCTGCCCATTCTCCAGCCTTGAATGATCTGCGTCACCGCGATGAGTCCGGGTTGTGGCCTGGTGGTAGGTTGAGTCTGGCGCTGGGGCTTGGGGTTCCTCAATCCTCAGTATTGTGGCACCTGGCCCCTTGGGCAGGGCCCCTCGGCTGCTCACCAAAGTTAGGTATAGCCCCCATGAGGCCAGCAGTCTGGTGCCAAGGGCTGTGCGGCGAGCTGAGGAGCTGGCCGAGGTGAGGGCGCTGGGGAGTGGGAGCGTGGGCCCAAGTGTTTTGCCACCTGGGCTTCGAAAGTCGCTGGTGGCTCAGAGGACCTGCCCATTCTCCTGCCCTGAATGATCAGCGGTGCCCAGATGGGCTAAGGTGGCATCTGGCGGCAGGCAGAGTGAGTCTGGCGCTGAGGCTCGGGTCCCCAATCCCCAGCGTTGCGACGCCAAGTGCCCTGGCAAGACCCCTCCTAGGCCGACCTAGGGTTCCGGTTAGCCCCCAGGAGGCTTGCTGGTTAGAACCCAAGGATGTGCATCAAAGGAATAGGCGGGCCAAGGTGAGGGGGCTGGGGAGGTGGAGCATGGGCCCCAGGGTTTTGGTGCAGGGTCCTTCGAGTTCGCTGGGGGCTCGGAGGGCCTTCCTGTTCTCCTGCTCTGAATGATTGGCGGAGCCCGGATGGGCCCGGGTGGTGGCCTGGCGGCAGGGTGTGTCTTTGCAGTGCCAGGCTCCTTGTGAAGGGCCCCTCGGGGTCCGACCTAGCCTTAGGGTTAGTCCCCAGGAGGCCAGGAGGCCCGTGCCCACTGCTGTGCGGTGAGCAGAGGGACGGGCTGAGGTGAGGGCGCTGGAGAGTGGGAGTGTGGGCCCAAGTGTTTTGCCACCTGGGCCTTCAAAAGTCGCTGGTGGCTCGGAGGACCCTACCCATTCTCCTGCCCTGAATGATCAGCAGCGCCCAGATGGGCAAGGGTGGCAGCTGGCGGCAGGCAGAGTGTCTAGCGCTGGGGCTCGAGGGTCTCCAAGCCCCAGCATTGTGGCGACAGGCCCCTTAGGAAGAGATCTTCAGGGGCCAATATAGGTTTAGGGTTAGCCCCAATGAGGCCGACAGGACAGGACAGTGCCAAGGGATGTGTGGGGAGCTGAGGAGCTGGCCTAGGTGAGGGCACTGGGGAGGGGGAGCGTGGGCCCAAGGCTTTTGGCGAGGGAGGCCTTCGATGTCACCTGGGGTTCTGAGGGCCCTGCCCGTTCTCTTGCCCTGAATGATCGGAGGCACCCTGATGGGCCCGGGTGGCGGCCTGGTGGTAGGGTGAGTCTGGCGCTGGGGCTCGGGGATCCCCCATCCCCAGGGTTGCAGCACCAGGCCCCTTGGGAAGGGCCCCTCGGGGGCTGACCAGGGTAGGGTTAGCTCCCAGAGGCCAGCAGGCCTGAGCCGCAGGCTGTGGGGCGAGCGGAGGGGCATGCCCAGTTGAGGGCGCTGGTGAGGGTAGCATGGGCCCAAGGGTTTTGTAGCGTGGGGCCTCCAAAGGTAGCTGGGGGCTAGGAGGGCTCTGCCCTTTTTCCTGCCCTGAATGATCTGTGGCTCCTGGATGGGCCCGGGTGGTGGCCTGGGGGCAGGGTGAGTCTGATGCCTGGGCTCGGGTGTCCCCAATCCCCTCCGTTGAGTTTCCAGACCCTTTGGGAAGGGCCCCATGGGGCCGACCTAGTGTTAGTATTAGCCCCCAGGAAGCCGGCAGGATGGATCTGATCGCTCTGTGGTGAGCCGATGGGCGGACTGAGGTGAGGGCGCTGGAGAGGGGGAGCGTGGGCCCACGGGTTTTGGCTCAGGGAGCCTTCAAAGGTCCCTGGGGGCTCGGAGGACCTTGCCCGTTCTCCCGCACTGAAAGATTGATGGCGCTATGAAGGGCCTGCATGGCAGCAGGGCTTCAGTCTGATTCTGGTATTGTGGCTTGGGGGTCCCTAATCCCAGGAGTTGTGGCGTCAGGCCCCTTGGGAGGGGCTCCTTGGTGCCTGACATAGGGTTGGGGTTAGCCCCCAGGAGGAAGGCAGGCCAATCTGCCAGCTGTGTGGGGAGCGGAGTGGCGGGTGGAGGTGAGGGCATGGGGGAGGAAGATAGTGGGCCCAAGGGTTTTGGTGCGGGGGCCTTCAAAGTTAGCTGGGGTCTTTTAGGGCCCTGCTGGGTGGCCCTGCTGTTCTCCTGCCCTGAATGATCAGCGGCGCCCAAGAGGCCTGGGTGGCGGCAGGGTGTCAGGGTGAGTCTGGCGATGTGGCTCCGGGGACCCCAATCCCCGGTGGCTCAGGACACTCGCTGTCCAAGCTCGAAGGAAGCAAGCTCAGTTAGAAACCAAGCTTGAGCTTGACCTGCCTGTTCAGCTCCACAGCCAAAGTACTTGGGTGAGGGTGGCACGGAGGCGGCTTCCTGTCCCTCTCCCTGTCCCTGCCACGGAGCTGGAGGCTGAGTCTCATACACAGAAAGAGCTCCCGACATTCATTTGCCTGGTTTGGTTATGAAAATAAAGCCTGAGTCCTGATCATTTTAGAGGCTACCTACTGCTTCCTTTATGCCTCATCTATTCAGAACTCGTGATTAGCATCACAAAGATCAAAGAATATTGAACCCATGCAGGATATCCCTGGCCATTTAAATTAACCTGACTTTTCACATGGCTTTATTTTTTAAAATGGCATGGAAGAAGAAAAGAAAACCCCATGGAGATGGGTCCAGCATCCTGACTTGAACTGAATCCCTCTAGTTTCACACAGTAATCCCCTCCGGCACTCCTGGTTGGGTCCATCGTANGGTTGGGTCCATCGTGTCGCCCTGGGGACACGCAGAGGAACAGCAGGCCCTGTTATCCATGGATACACAGCTGTCAGCTGAGCTCACACTGCTGCCGTCCCATCCTAGTAACACCCAGAATGTCTGTGTGGCTCTGGGCCCATGGGCCTTCTCCTCCTCTATGGTACTGCATGTCTGCGGGATGCAGCCCCAATATGTCCCTCAACCCAGAACCTCCCTCCTGCACCAGACCCAAACCCTCCAAATGTGGGGACAGGCACTTGATGTAGATGGCGAAACTTTCTGCTTTGAACTTTGGTTTAAACTTTTACGTTTTCCAGTCATTGGCAGATTTCAAGCAGTTGGCAAATGTAAAATGTAAGAGAACGTTGAGAAAGAANCATCCTAGTAACACCCAGAATGTCTGTGTGGCTCTGGGCTCACGGGCCTTCCCCTCCTCTATGGTACTGTAGGTCTGCGGGATGCAGCACTAATATGTCCCTCAACCCAGAACCTCCCTCCTGCACCAGACCCACACCCTCTAAATGTGGGGACAGGCACTTGATGTAGATGGCGAAACTTTCTGCTTTGAACTTTGGTTTAAACTTTTATGTTTTCCAGTCATTGGCAGATTTCAAGCAGTTGGCAAATGTAAAATGTAAAAAGAACGTTGAGAAAGAGGAGGATAAATTTGCTCTGAGGCTGTTGAACAGGAGGGAGGCCACACCATGGCAACGTGCAAAGCGCTGCTTTCCTAGAAACTCGACCCATGGCTTGTGTCTGCTGATGAGTGGAAGGGACCCTAGAGGGGACGGACCACAGCATCTCACACACCAAATCAAACTGTCACCGGGAAACATGGACCCCTCCTTTCCAATGTGACATCCCCTGCTCACCATTGTCTGTTTGATCTCAGGAAGCTCCGGGACAGAAAAGGCCATTGGAGTTCCTTTTTCTCCTGTCTTTCACATGGCTACCCAAAGGGGTGACTCCCTGTGATGCCCAGTGCTGACCACACCCATGTGTGCATCACGTGGCACCCCAGTCACATGCTTACACCTTGAACCCAGGAGAGGGAGCTCCTTTGTTCTCTAAACTTTGCTGTTGCCACATGTCAGAGGCAGAGACAGAGCCACATGCCAGCCCCCATCCCTCCCCCACAGCTTGAACTGCACTGGGGGAGAGGGTGCCTGAGGATCAAGGCCGGTGCAGGAGCTCCCCCACCCCCGCTGCTCCTTTCCTTTGGCTGAGGTTCAGCAGCATGCAGAAGCTGAGCTGGGCAGCCTTGCAAAGGAGGACGGTCAGGAGGTGCACCCGTGGGAGGTGCTGGGGCTGCAGGCGAATATGACCTTTGCGATCCTCACCTCTCCTCTGTAAGAATGGGGATGATGATCTCCCCCCACTGGGCTATCATGCGGGTTCAACNACACCTTGAACCCAGGAGAGGGAGCTCCTTTGCTCTCTAAACTTTGCTGTTGCCACATGTCAGAGGCAGAGACAGAGCCACATGCCAGCCCCCATCCCTCCCCCACAGCTTGAACTGCACTGGGGGAGAGGGTGCCTGAGGATCAAGGCCGGTGCAGGAGCTCCCCCACCCCCGCTGCTCCTTTCCCTTGGCTGAGGTTCAGCAGCATGCAGAAGCTGATCTGGGCAGCCTTGCAAAGGAGGACAGTCAGGAGGTGCACCCATGGGAGGTGCTGGGGCTGTGGCAAATATGACTTTTGCGATCCTCAGCTCTCCTCTGTAGAATGAGGACAACGATCTCCCCCCACTGGGCTATCACGTGGGTTCAATGAGAAATGTGAGATTTCACAGCACAGTGCTCAGAATAGGGGGGAATCAGTACATGGTGTTCTATCTGAAAGGTGAGAGGAACATTGGCCAGCCTGGGAATGGGGCATAGGGCTCCTCCAANACAGTGCTCAGAATAGGGGGGAATCAGTACATGGTGTTCTATCTGAAAGGTGAGAGGAACATTGGCCAGCCTGGGAATGGGGTATAGGCCTCCTCCATCATCCCAATGAGAGGTGCTGGCCAGGGTCCTGGAACCCTCAGAGCAGGTGGGACACGCTCCTTTGTGGCCCCCTCACAGACTGACGTGAGCTTCAGGGAACGTAACCACAGTCAGGGCCAGAGGAGGAGGACAGGAAAGATGTGAGGCCAGCTCCCCAGACAGGCCTGCCCACCAGAAAGACCCAGGGGGCTTCTACAGGGTGGCATAAGCCTGCACAGCCCTGGCCTGCTTGTGGAGACACAAGGCCTGAGGTCACTTTTGAGAACCCTCACCTAGATGGTTAGGTAGCACTGGTCTCCTATGAACCATCATGAAGGAGAATGCCCTGGTCTCCAACCATAGCATGGGGGGTGCCCTCATCTTCCACTGCAGAGGGGGCTACCTTGGTCCCCCACTGTAGAGGGGGTGCCCTGGTCCTTCACTGCAGAGGGGAGGGTGTCCATGTCCCTCACTGCAGAGGGGGTGCTCTGGTCCCTCACTGTAGAAGGGGGTGGAAACATGAGGAGGGGTCCCAATGAGGCTGTATGTGCCAAGAACTTAGCTGTGGTGGTTGGCACCACTCCCCTCCGCCTTTACTTGGTGGTTCCCTCATCAGCTGGATAAATGCTGGGTTCTCAAGGTGCAGTGAGGATGCCTCTCCCATTTCCGTCATCAGCCATCACTAATGGATGACAGAACAAATCTGCCTTGCTGACTAGGACAGAGAGCACAAAGAGGAGGTGCAACTCTCTCAGCGTGTGACACCCCTTCCCCCCACCTCCCACACCTCCATATCTGCCTCTCAGGGGATAGGGCACTAGAGCCCATACTTCCAGGCTCCCTGGCCTCGTCATCTGTGCCTCATCCATCTCTGGGACCTGGGGTATGCACATGACATGCACAGGGCATGCCCAGAGGACAGACACAGGGCAGAGGCCAGAGCGGCTCCAGGAGGTGGGAGTCTGGTCCCTGATACAGGGAGTGTGCACTAGGAGAAGAGAGCTCAGCTGTCCGGGTGTGTCTCTGGTCCACACATATTCCCTCCTGTGTTCCCTGGGGAGGGCACGCCTGGCGCTGGGTACCTTTCAACAGCACAGGCTTTGGCCTTGTGGCGGANCGCCTGGCGCTGGGTACCTTTCAACAGCACAGGCTTTGGCCTTGTGGCGGATGGATGAGGAGTAGGTCTGCTGCTCTCCCCGGGGCAGCTATTGCACCTGCACAGTGAAGTAGTGGATGGGGGGGCCTGTCGCTGCCTGGGACCCACTGGAGCCGGAGGTTATGCACAGTCACTTCTGCCTGTGACACAGGAGCTCTCGGGGGGGAGGGGCACTGCACGCTCCACAACCAAAACAGAAAAGAGCAGGGACACGTGACCGACTACTTCTCCAGGAAGGCACCATGTGAGCTCAAGCATGAGGATGCAGGCTGCCCATGAGGGAAGAGAACAGGGAGCTCATTCCCAGTTCCGCAGGCACCCGCGGCTCCCTCACGGTCAACTCTGGACCTGCCCCAGCCTGGACCTCACGGGAGACCCTGGCTTGCTCCCAA
>NW_023253395.1:0-7694 GCF_002007445.2 Ailuropoda melanoleuca | reverse complement strand
ATAACCGTTAGTTCTGTGGCAGAGGCTGGGAGGGATTTCTCCTCCTCGTCATTCTGATGAGGAGAGGTTGCAGGGTTGCCCAGAGCCCAAATTTATTGACCAGGACCTGGGCAGTGCACACTTGTTTTATAGGGACCTCAGGGATGTGGGCTTCTTGCTTTTTCAGCCTGCCTTCTGGGGGAGGGGCCTGCCATGCCGGTACTCAGGCAACCCTGTTTGGGTAGAGTCTCTGTGTCTCCTGTGAGGGGGGATGGGGATGGGCACACTGTGAGCCGGTATTTCCAGGCTTTTTTTTGTTCTCTGGTGGCTTTCCCTGGCAGTTTGCTATGCACCCCACAGCCTCTCCAGAAGCCACAGTCTCGTATTCTGCAACACACGCCCTGTCCTGACATCTCCTTTCATGAGTCACGGCAGATGACGGCCAACAGCTCCTACACAGTTCCTCCGATGAGGTTCAAACACCGCCTCTTGGCAAGGAGGTGGAGGAAAAGGCACCCGTCACACTACTGGTGGGAATGCAAACTGGTGCAGTCACTGTGGAAAATATTATGGATGTTCTTCAGAAAGTTAAATATAGAACTACCCTCTGACCTGGCAATCACACTCCTGGGTATTTACCCAAAGATACAAAAACACTAATTCAAAGGGATACACGCACCCCAATGTTTACAGCAGCATTATCTAGAGTAGCCAAATTATGGAAGCAACCCGATTGTCCATCGATTGATGAATGGATAGAGAAAGTGTAGTACATATATATACTTACACACACACACAGTGGAATATTATTTAGCCATAAAAATGAAATCTTGCCATTCGCAATGACACAGATAGAGCTAGACAATATAATAAGGGAAATAAGTCAGAGAAAGACAAACACCATATGAGTTCACTCATATGTGGAATTTAAGAAACAAAACAAATGAACAAAGGGACAAAAAAGAAACAAATTAACAGAGATTCTTAATTATAGAGGATAAACAGATGGTTGCCAGAGGAAGGGTTTGGAGGATGGGTTAAACAGGTGATGGGGATTAAGGAGGGCACTTGTGGTGAGCACCGAGTGATGGATGGAAGTGCTGAATCACTATATCGTACACCTGAAACTCATATCATGCTGGATGTTAATNCCCCACACCAGAGTTGTCCCTTCGCTACAACTGGTGAATCTACACTGACACATCATTATCATTCAAAGTATATCATTTACGTTAGAGTTCACTCTTGGTGAAAAAAAAAAATTTAAAAAAAAAAAAAAAAAAAGAGTACCATAATAAGCACCCACAGGCGCCTGGGTGGTTCAGCTGGTTAAACATCTGTCTTGTGCTCAGGTCATGATCCTGGGGTCCCAGGATCGAGCTCTATGTCAGGGAGTCTGCTTCTCCCTCAGCGACTCCCCCTGCTTATGCTCTCTGGCTCTCTCTCAAATATGTAAGTAAAATCTTAAAAAAATAAATAAAACACCCATGTTTCAATACCGAGCTAAGAAATAAATTATCACAACCAGGTGAAGCCATCTAGGCACCCTGCCCTGATTTTATTCTGCCCATTCCCCTGAAGAAGTACTACCATTCAGCTGAACTTAGTGTTTATTAGAATTTTTTTAGAATTTTACTATATAGGTCTATATTCTAGTATTAGCTATAGACTTGTTTTTAATGTTGTAACATGACATAAATAAACAGTATCATACTGTGTATCCATCTGTAATTTGAATTTTTTAGTTTTGCTCAACATTATGTTCTTGGGATTTATTTTTGTTGATATGTTTATAGTTTTACTGTGACTACTTAACATTGTTTAAATATACTACAACTTAATTATCAATTTCCCTGAGAACTTCCCTGAGATCTTTTGTATGTATGTTTCCAAAAGTAAACATTTTTTGAGCTGTTTCAGGTTTACAGCAAAATGCAGCAGCAAACACAAACGGTTCCCATATACCCCTCCACCGCCATCCCTCCCCACACACAATCTCCCCACACCAGAGTTGTCCCTTCGCTACAACTGGTGAATCTACACTGACACATCATTATCATTCAAAGTATATCATTTACGTTAGAGTTCACTCTTGGTGAAAAAAAAAAATTTAAAAAAAAAAAAAAAAAAAAAGTACCATAATAAGCACCCACAGGCGCCTGGGTGGCTCAGCTGGTTAAACATCTGTCTTGTGCTCAGGTCATGATCCTGGGGTCCCGGGATCGAGCTATATGTCAGGGAGTCTGCTTCTCCCTCAGCGACTTACCCTGCTTATGCTCTCTGGCTCTCTCTCAAATATGTAAGTAAAATCTTAAAAAAATAAATAAAACACACATGTTTCAATACCGAGCTAAGAAATAAATTATCACAACCAGGTGAAGCCATCTAGGCACCCTGCCCTGATTTTATTCTGCCCATTCCCCTGAAGAAGTACTACCATTCAGCTGAACTTAGTGTTTATTAGAATTTTTTTAGAATTTTACTATATAGGTCTATATTCTAGTATTAGCTATAGACTTGTTTTTAATGTTGTAACATGACATAAATAAACAGTATCATACTGTGTATCCATCTGTAATTTGATTTTTTTAGTTTTGCTCAACATTATGTTCTTGGGATTTATTTTTGTTGATATGTTTATAGTTTTACTGTGAATACTTAACATTGTTTAAATATACTATAATTTAATCATCAATTTCCCTGAGAATTTCCCTGAGATCTTTTGTATGTATGTTTCCAAAAGTAAACATTTTTTGAGCTGTTTCAGGTTTACAGCAAAATGCAGCAGCAAACACAAACGGTTCCCATATATCCCTCCACCGCCATCCCTCCCCACACACAATCTCCCCACACCAGAGTTGTCCCTTTGCTACAAANCGCTACAACTGGTGAATCTACACTGACACATCATTATCATTCAAAGTATATCATTTACGTTAGAGTTCACTCTTGGTGCTGCAGATTCTATGGGTTTTGAAAAACATACAATGCCATGTATCCACCATTCCAATATCATAGAGCATATTTTCATGGCTCTAAAAATCCCCTAGGCTCCACCTATTCATCCTAGCCTCCTACCTACCACCTGGTGACCACTGATCCTTTCACTGCCTCCATAGTTTTCCTTTTTCCAGAATGTCAGTCAGTTGGAATCCTGCAGTATGCAACCTTTCCGGACGGGCTTCTTTCACTCAGTAGTATGCCTTTAAGGCATCTCCATGTCTTTTCATGGCTTGATGTCTCATCTCTTTTCAGTGCTGAGTAATACTCCATTGTCTGGACGAACCACAGTTGTGTACATACTCATCTACTGCAGAAGACCTTAGCTGCTTCCAGGTTTTGGCAATCACGCACAAATGAAGCTGCTATAAACAACTGTATGCAGGGGCGCCTGGCTGACTCAGTTAAGCAGCCAACTCTTGATTTCTGCCCAGGTCATGATCTCAGGGTCCTGGGATCAGGCCCCATGTGGGGCTCCCCACTCAGTGTGGAGTCCACTTGAGGATTTTCTCTCCCTCTGCCCCTCCCCCCACTCCCACGCTCTATTTTTTTAATTGCTTATTTAAAAAAAACCTGTGTGCAGACTTTCATATAAATGTAAATTTTCAAGTCATTTGGGTAAATACCACAAAGCACAATTGCTGGATCGTATGGTAAGACTAAGTTTAGCGTTGCAAGAATCTGGCAAATTGTCCTTCGAAGTGCCTCTTCCATTTTGCATTTTTTTTAAAGATTTTATTTATTTATTTATTTGAGAATGAGTGAGTAAGAGAGAACACAAGCAGGGGCAGAGGGAGAGTGAGAAGACTCTTGCTGAGCAGGGAGCCCGACTCGAGGCTCGATCCCAGGACCCTGCGATCATGACCTGAGCCAAAGGGAGACACTTAACCAGCTGAGCAGCCCAGGCACTCCCCATTTTGCATTTTCACCAATAATGAGTGAGAATCCCTGTTGCTTCACATCCTTGTCAGCATTTGGTATTGCCGGGGTTTTGGATTTTACCATTCTAATAGGTGAGTAAGCGGTCTTTTGATTGCTTTCGTTACTACAAAAAATGTTGAAATGAACATGCATGTACTTATTTTCATAAGCCCATGTGCAACAGTTGGTCTAGGCCAGGCATATTTCTTGGAGTGTATTTGCAAAGTTCTAGATATTATCATTTTAAATATTTAGGTATAATATTGGTATAATTATTTTAATTAATCCCAATAGGTATGCAATAATTGGGTATAATATTGCTCTCCAAAGTAGCTGTATATCAACTTATACTCCTAACAGGATTATGTGAATACTTCCACTGATCCATATCTTTTCCACCATTTGACACTGCTAGACTTACCAACTTCTGCCAATTTCATGCCTGAGAATTAGAATGTGATTTTAATTTGCACATCCCTTATTGCTAATGATCTTGAGCATGTTTTTAACTATTTGGAAGCCATACGAGTGTTCTTGTCTGTGGACTACTTCTTCAAAGGTTTTGTACTTGGATATTCTTCTTTATTAATTGGTAGAAGTTCCTTATGTATTCTGAATTGTAACATTTTATCAGTTTTATATACACATGTTAAAAATAACTTCTCCCAATCTGAGGTGCTCTTTTTCCACAAGTTTCTGTTGATATCCAGAAGTCTTTGATTTTAATGTAATCAAGTATGTACTTATTTTGCTTTGTGTTTTGTGCTTTTTTGGATTTTTACAGCATCGACTTTGTCGAGATATAATTTAGTGCAATAAAATTTGCCACTTAAAGGTATACAACTTAATGAGCTTTAACATTTGTCTACAGCCATGTAACCATCACCATGACCACTAAAAAAAAAAATCATTTCCATCTATTTTATGGAATCAAAACAACTGTGTGTCTCTGCTGTAAATTGCCACCTCCTTCCTCCAGCCCTTGGCAACCACTGATCTGCTTTTTGCCGCTGGGCCTTTGCCATCCTACCATTTCACATGCACGGAATCGCGCACTATATAGCGTTAAGGGTGTTGCTTCAGTCGCTTGATTTAAAGCTCTGAGTTGCATCTACATTGTTGTGCAGATTAATAGTTCATTCCTTTTATTGCTAAACAGGATCCCTTTGTAAGTTGTTGGAAATGTGGGTTTACTAATAAAGCTACTCCAAACTTAGAACTTCCAGCAGAAACATGGGTATGGAACTGAGATAAAGAGGTGGGAATGGATTGGTGCATTCTACATACATTTATGCTTAAAAACTGCCAACCTGTTTCCTAAATGTGCCATTTTGCACTGCCATCGACACTGGGAGAGCTGCAGTTGCTCTCGGTATTGCCGACTCTTGGTCATACGCGTCTTTTCCACGTGGGCTGTTGCAGCAGCTGTGCAAGGGCTATGCCACTGTGGTTTCAGTATGTTCCGCCCTGACAACTGACGACANTCCGCCCTGACAACTGACGACGTTGATCATCTTTTCACGGGCTTACTTGCCTCCTTCAGGAACATGGGCTTCAGTTTCAGTGAAACACTGAAAAGACTCCAACTTCTCCAAAGGCATCCTGCACATACGGACTTTTCCCACTCCTTATCCCCTCAGCTATAGTTGATACTATTTATCCCTTTGTTCCCACCAAAAATACTCTCCTCCCTTGACCTTTTGACTCTGAACTAGCCTGTCTTCTTCACGCTCTCCTTGTTCTCATCTTGAGCCCCTTCTTGGTCACCGTCAAGTTCATCCATGGTTCACTCTTCTTCCCTTTCTGCAAGGGCCACAAAGACCTGCCTCACCAATCCAGCTAGAGCCTGCCTCTAGAAAACCTCACCTCTGCCATCTTTGTTGACAACCCAGCTCATAGTGGTCTTTCCCTTATTTGATGTTTTTNTGAAATCTGGGGAGAGCATGGAGGCTGAATTGGAACAGCAGTTCCCAGCATGGGTGTGGATCAGAATCATCCAGGCTGCTCATAAAACACACCTCGAACCCACACTCAAACTGTGTGATTCAGCCAGGCTGGAGAGAGGCCCAGGGATCTGCATTTTAACATTTTCCAAGGGATTCTAAGATGAGTCATCACTTGAAGAAACACCAGTAATCCAGAGGGAGAGAAGCAGCAAGGAGACTAATTATGAGGTTGTCACCAAAGACAAATGATGAGTTCTGAACTCCAACAGTGGTAAGGAAAATGGAAACAGCCTCACTGCTATGGCAGGATAATGTTTTTATAATGTTACCCTTTGTTTTTCTTTTTTCTGGTAATTCATCCCCCAACCCCTTTCAAATAGCTAGTTCATTATGTGCTCATTGCCCCTTGGGAGAGGGATGTGACAGGACAGAAAACAAGTCTTTCTAGTATGATGTATTGGGCTTGTTTCAATTAATACGGGAGTTGCGGGTGGGGGACAGTTATAGATGAATCATAATTGGCCATGAGCTGATAACTGTGGAAGCTGGATGATGGCTGCAAGGGATTCGTTATAGAATTCTGTTTACATTTGTCTGTGTTTTTAAGTTTTATTTAAAAATGTTTAACTATTGCTAGATTTGGGTTCAAAAAGGACTTAGGGACAAGGAGAGACATCTCAGACATAGCTGAAAAGTTTTGAGAAACTTCACGAGCTAAAGGAGATAGGGAGGCTCTGCCAGCAGGATACTTCTGCACCTGGGAGAGAGAAAAACTCATCTGATTTGTGTATTTGTGAAGAATACAGTGCATGTTCTGCTCAGTTCTGCTCTTCTTCCTCTTCAGATCTGCCACATCCATTGCCCTACCAGGGGCTCTGGAGGGAGGCCCACCCAGTTGAGCACTGCCATGACTGTGGACAAGGCGGTATCTACCCAGCTCAGGGGTTCGGTTGCCCATCCTGAGTGAATGCTCTGCCCTGGCCTTTGTCAGAAATAAGGCAATGTCCTGGCCTTCACCTGTCTCTCCTTTGCTTCCTTTTCCAGTAAGTTTAGAACCCACATCAATGAGACAGCTCCAACTATTGGGGGTCCTCCAGAGACCCCAAAACGAGGGCTTCCAAGGACTGGAGAAAAGGGAATGCAAAAGAGGAGGATGGAAGGAAGTGATGAGAGTTCACAGAGATGGGAGTACAGGGCAGAAAACCCAGGAGCAGAGAGGAACATTGTTCTGGGAAGCAGCAACACCTGTCATGGAGATGGCTCTGAGGCACATCTAGCCAAAAAAAAAAAAAAAAAAAAACAAGGACTTAGCTAAGCTCAGCAAGATTCCCACAGGCAAGAGTGGCACACAGCAGGAAGAGAGCTGGGGTCTCTAGCAGACATGTGAGTGAGAACAGCCAGGTCTCAGTAGCAACCTGTGGGACCAATGACATTTCCACGAATATCTGTGTAGGGAGATGACACTGAGAACTAGATCCCCCCAACACACACACACACACACACACACACACACCCGAGTACTAGATGAGGCTCCAGAGCCTTAAACACAAGCCCCAGGGAAGGAGGAAAACCTTCAATTAGCTGAGATGAAGTTTCTGCCACTCCAGCAGAATGCGAGTTCAAAATATAAATTAAGTTGAGTTATTAAAAAACTTTAATTATATTTCTTGCACAGGTGAATTTATGAACAGAGATTCCTCCTTGCTGGAATAGATATTTTGGAAGCAGAATCAACAAGACTTGGAGGTCAGATGGACGATAGGGTGGTGAGGAGGAAGAAGTCTCTCCTCCCTCTGAGAGATTTGTTTCCCAAACACCCCAGGCTAATTCAGGTTCTTCAATACTGTC
>NW_023253394.1:0-1430 GCF_002007445.2 Ailuropoda melanoleuca | reverse complement strand
AAGGTGAACAGCAAGGAAATCCCAATAGACCATTTTGGTAGAGCTGTGTTTTCTAAGCCAACATTCTGCAGAATGCTGTTCCATCTGATGCTTTTGAGTGTGTCAAGAAGGCAGGGTCTGTGCCCAGTAAAGATGGGAAATCCTGGATCAAATGAAGCTAAACAGGTTCCCCTTATTACAGGACTTCTCAGCACCTTTAATATGGAAATATGCAACGTGAATTTCTAGGTGAGAGCTATTGAAAGCCGTTTTCCAGACATTTTTGACCACTCCCCCTTCTTTTTGACCTTGGCACACCTGTTACATCTCCTGGAACACAGTTTGGGGAAACTCAGTTGGGCCGGTGGCCACACCTACAACACTCTGCTTCCCACACTGGGGTCTAGCACTTTCCCTCCTCTTGAGTGTGCTAGAAGGAGTGGTTAGGATTAGGAACCTGGACAAAAACAGCATTGTGATTTTAAGATTAGCCTACCCTTTGGTCTCTAACTTAGCGTGTTTTCTTCCTGTACTCCCCCCGCCCCCACCTACACCTTTTTAAAGCTTGGTTATCACAGTCTGATGTATTTTAGACCAGAGTTTGGTGTCTTGTACCCTGGGGTTGGCACCCAATTCTGACCAATGTGCTAAACTATACTGAAATTCAGAATAAAACATCAGCAAAGCTCAGGGACCTCAACTTGTTTCTGACCACTAGGATAGAAGCTGCCCACCCTTTTCACCCCAATGAGCAGGAACCCGAGGGGAAGAGTGGAGTAGGGGGCAGCCAGACCCTGCTGTCCCTTTGGATCAGTCTTTGTCCTATGTATGACCACAGCCATCTGGCCTGGACCCGGTATTATTCCCTTATTTTTCTCTCTGGAAGCTGCTCCCTTCCTGTTTCTCCCATTCTGGGCTCAGCACTTCTCTGTATTGGGAAGGTCCTTGATGGTCACTGGCCTGCTAGTTTTTCTCCAACTTCGACACATATCAGAATTAACTGGAGGGCTTTTAAAGACACACATTGCTGGGCCCCACCCCTAGGATTTCTGATTGAATAGACCTGAGATGGAGCCTGAGAATTGTCATTTTAAGTTCACACGTGATTAAGTTCTCTGCCTGATCCTGGGCTGTGGTGAGCGCCTGGGCATCAGGCACCTGATTTCAGGTAGTTTTTGCATGAAGACATCTTAATGGGGCTCTTAAATTAGAACTTCCAACAAATTGGTCTTCAGAATCGAGACTAACTGAATAAATACAAAGTGGGTGTAATTAGGTGTACTAAATAATTGAACACCTAGTTTTCATTTCCACTTACCACATGAAACTCCATTGTATGAACGTTCTTTTTTAAAATGGGGAAACTGGACTCAGATCAGATGACTTATCCAAGGGTTATGGATTTAACAAGTGGCAGAACTAGAATTTGAGGTCTGACTTTAAAACTTGAG
>NW_023253393.1:0-1386 GCF_002007445.2 Ailuropoda melanoleuca | reverse complement strand
CGAAGACTCCCAGGAAGAACTGATGTTCTGGACTGATGTCTGAAAGATGAACGGGAATTCACCAGGCAGAGTAGTTACTCACTGTTTACAAAAACTGGATGACTAAGCCACACAGCCCAACCTTTCTATTTCAGTTTATTTAGGTTTTTTACATGCCTACTGTGAATAGACTGCGGATGCTTTGAGGGCAGGTGCCTTAGCTTGTACACCTGCTAGTCCTTAACCTCAATTATTTCAATAGAGGATACCAGGAGATTTCAGGTCTCTACACTGAACTAAGGAATTAAACCAGAAACCTGGGTTGACTGCATTTTCAGCAGTGTCACCTTTGACTTGGAAGTAATTGGAATGTTAGTAATATTTAAAATTCAATCTCCAAATACCATTCACAGGTTTCACATTTAAAAGTTATGATAATGCAGACTCCTCCTACCCATTTTGAGAGGTTAATGCATGGAGTCACAAATAACCATTGGTGTGAGCAGGAGTCAAGAAGAGTAACTGTTCACCCATGCAGCAAAGGTGTAAACAATATCTGCTCTTGCTGAGAAGGAATTGAAAACTGACATTTACTGAGTACCTACTATAATTCAGATATAGGTCTGTGTTACTGCATGTTGTCTTTGTAAAAACCACGTGAAATGGACACATTAACTTCAATTGATTGGTAAACTGACATAACGTAGACCCTGGGTCCCAATGGTTGCATAATAGTAACAATTACGTTTCTGCCAGTCTTCTCCAAATTGCAAAACAATAAAAATATATATTGAGCCTGTACCATGTGCCAGGTTTTATGCCCAGTGTTTTACAGGAGTGCAGCACTGACTTCATCCTGGGTACCACTATTCTCCCTTCTGAATGAGTGCACTGGGTCTCTCAGAGATGCAACAATTTGCCTGGAGGCACACAGCTGCTGAATGGAGGAGGCAAGACTCTTCATCAGAGCCTGACTCTAAAGGCCCACTTCCTGGACACATGTTACACAGTGTCCCTGTGTACCCAGACACACCGATCTAGAGGACTCAGGGGGCTTGGATCACAAAGGAAGTCATCCACAGGGAAACCTTGTTTTCAGCCTACCATAGCTCCATCCTATAGCCCATGCCAAACACCAAGAACAGACGAGTCACCTTTCTGCTCAGGCAAGGAGGAAAGGAGTGAATTTTATTCTCCTAGCATACACCTCAGAAAAACTCTAATAGGAGACTCAAACCTTTTAGAAAAAGTCTATGCAGAGAAGATGCTCTAGATTGCTGCAATTTAACTTTCAGACTCCTTGCCATCATGAAGCCCCTTAAAGGGATTCTATTGAAGCAGAACTTGACTAGGAAGAACACAACCAGGAAAGAGGTTAAAAACACAAGATCAGGCAGACAAGATCAT
>NW_023253392.1:0-1054 GCF_002007445.2 Ailuropoda melanoleuca | reverse complement strand
CAAATCAAAACCAGATTGAGATACCACCTTACACAAGTTAGAATGGCAAAGATTGACAAGGCAGGAAACAATAAATGTTGGAGACAATATGGAGAAAGGGGAACCCTCTTACACTGTTGGTGGGAATGCAAGTTGGTACNTTACACTGTTGGTGGGAATGCAAGTTGGTACAGTCACAACCTTTTTACTATCCTTATCCAACACATGGAGCAAAAAGTGCATGTAGATTCCAATGTCCAGACAAGACAAAAGCCACACATTCAGTACCAGCTCCTGGATCATCTGAAGAGTTTATATGCCATCACACTCACTCATGTGGTGTTCATGTGATGCCATGATGCAACCGGCCTTGTGATAGGGGTCATGGGGACACTATGACAAGTTAAAACTACCTCTGAGCTCAAGGAGCTCAGTCATGGAGGGATAGAGACCCAAAGTTGGACAAATTACAGTAGTGTGTTGTGAGTATGGGCAGTAGAAGGTGGAGAAGCACTGTGTCTGAGCAGGACAAATGGTGGACTAATTAACCCTTCCTCAGGGAGTCAAGAAAGGTGAAATTGATCTGGTTCTTCTCTCACCACAGTATCTATGCTCGGAGCTGATTCCTCTTCAACACATGACAGAACACCAACACCCTGTTCTGTGCTGCCGGGAACACCATCCCTTCTCTACACCGCTGCTAAGTCTTCTGAAAGACCCACTCTATCTCATCTCCAGCGATCTGAGATTACCCTGAGGACTCACTCATTTCTGGAAAATGTAAGAACTAAGAATGTTCCTAGTTTAAAAATATATATTAAATCACACCAAAATTGATTTAGGGGATGCCATAGCTAAGTGATTATGTGCCAGTAGTTTTCCTAGGACAGTCCCCGATGTACATCTGTTCAACTAGTATAATTAAAATATATCCCAAGTTAGGCAAGACAAAAAACATAGAGAAAGTGAGAGTCACCCTGCCATCCCATGACCAGGGCCTTCTCTTTTTTGATTTTGAAAGAAGGGCAAGTACAATAAAAGTTAATATGTAGTATTTTTCTAATATTCTCAACAA
>NW_023253391.1:0-3461 GCF_002007445.2 Ailuropoda melanoleuca | reverse complement strand
AAATTATGTAAAAGAGCTGGTCTCAGAAACTGTTATGTTCAATTCAATAAATATTTGTTGACTCATTTATTATTGCAGTGATCATAGGGTTTTACAGAAAAACAGCAGAAACACTGGTGAATGGTCAAGAGAAGTTTCTCATGGAAGATGTTGCCTGAATGCTCACTGTCTTTGTGGAGGTTAAGGAATGCTATCAAGGCATTTCCATAATCATGGGTTTCACAGAAGCACTGTGGACTTTGCTGAGTAGTTTTGAGGCCTCACTGGCCATCTTGATGACTCTAGAAGGTTAGAAATAAGTGAAAAGTTCCAAATACCTAACAGATTAATAACTTTCCTTTCCAGAGAAGTCTATTCACCGAACGTGAAGTTTTCTGTCCAGTGGCGTTTTTCTAGTACTATAGTATGTATAATAATCCTTTTTTGGATGCATTTACATATATTTAAACAAGTCTAATTAAGCGTAACACTAAGTTATGCTAACTATATGGATTCAAATAAGATACATTCCCAGTCCTCAGGGGCCTCACGTTCTAATCGAGAGAGGAAGATAGACACATAAATTCACACAATAGATCATGGTGCCATGATCAGTGTACAGGTTGGAGTAGAGACACAGTGAATGAGGAACTGATGGAACATTCTTAGAAACCAAGGAAAGACTCTGTGGCAGAAGTGACCCCTGAGTGAATACCTCGGAGATATGAGTGGATGCTTTGAGAAAGGAGTGGAAGGGATGGGCAAGGGAGTTACAATGAAGACAGAGTAAGGAAGCCTAACAGCTAAGAAATGCAAAATCTTTCCTTTCCTCAAACAACTTGATTTAATACCCATGTGAATAAAAACCAATCCTAATTATTTATATTTCCTTCAAATTGATATCTCCTTTAACTTCTTGTTATCACAGCACTCATTGTATTTATTGAACTCCAAGACTCTACTGATATCAAAAGTACCGCCAATGTTATGTAAATAACAGCATCTTCAGTGGGCATTGCTAGAATATTAATATAAACTACGGAACATCTCCTTCAGTCCTTCAAATAGTCAGAACTCCTTTGTCAAGGTACCTATGTTAGTTCATTCAGGCTGCTATAACAAAAACACCGNTACCATAAACTGGTAACTTAAAACAATATACATTTATTTTTCCCAGTTCTGGAGGCTGGAAGTCCAATATCAAGGTACCTGAAGATTCAGAGGTTCAAAGAGGGCTGTCTTTTCACTACTGTCCTTGCATGGGTGGAAGGGGCGAGAGTGTTCTGTGGCCTCTTTTGCAAGATCCCTAATCCCATTCTGAGGATAGAACCCAATCACCTCCTGAAGGCCCCTTCTCTCAATACCATCATCTTGGGAGTTAGGTGAATTTGAGGAGACAGGCCATTCAGACAACTGCAGTTCAATAAAAACAGAAATGGTGGGTATCATTATCAGTCAGGGTGTTAGTCTGGCTGAATTAGGCAGACATGGAAGTCATGAAAAAGATGTAAGATACTGGGTAGGAAGCAGAGTCAATAGGAGGGCTTGAAAGCCTGGCTCAGAGGGTGGGCAGTTAGGCAATCACTCAGTGACGCCACAGAGCCAGGGCTATAACACCATTTCCATCACTGTTTCACTTTGCACTGATGGCACCACTGAACCCAGATGTTGGGCACTGGCTACCGTTGGCACAACTGTCCACCACTGCCCTGTGAGCTCCATATTATTGGAACTGTCCCAAGGGTACTCTGCAATCTCTACACCTTTGTGTCAATAACTCCTGATTCTAAGTATGGGTCCCTTGCATCGGAATGATGGAACCTAAGAGATGTTATTAGGTACTCATTCCAAACCTGGGAAAGCACGATATCTGATACAAAATATGCTAATTACATTACTCAACCGAAGTGTGGATAGGTTTTCCACATGGAACTAGTATTGTTTCCATGGCCTGTTTCAATATAGAATCAGGGCAGGATATAAACTTAGTTGAATCTATTCGGTAAATGAAACTTAAAAAAAAAAGTGGAATGTGTATTTCAACATGGAACTTTATGAGGAAAATGAAAGACTGGTAAACTATTACCTGCTAAAGTTAATCTGTGTTTGTGGGGATTAGTTTGTAGAGGACAGTTCTGAAAAAGATGACAGGGTAAGTTTTCAAAATTTAGATTTGAACCCCAACTTACAATCACTGCAAAAACAGATAGAATTATCCATAAATAAAAATGTACCCCTTATCAGAGATAAGATGAGTATACCTGGAAAATCTCTGGTAAATGGGGCTCATGTCAGAAGACACCTGGAACTTGGATCCAATGGCAGACACAGGTAGCTAGAAGTTCAATACTCTGGGGTAAGGAATACTGCTGCCTCACCATGTATTTTGGGAAACTGGATCTAGGATCACTGAATGAAACAAGGGACTGGGGTAAAGTTTCTACATTCTTTGATAAAGATAGAGATAGAAAATATGAAAGAGATAAGAATATGTATTCTGCTGTTATTGAGGGTTCTACAGATACCCATTAGGTCAAATTGGTTTAAGTGGTATTCCAAGTTATATATATGGAAATGTTACACTTCTATAACTCTATCCCTTTCCCTGTTTTTGTTTTATTATTATCACTTATATTAATATTATATATCTCACAAACCAACAATACTTTGTTATATTTACTAATTCATATAATTTTACCTCTTTAAAAAAAAGGTGAAGAAATAAAGAAGAACAAGTATTTGTTTATAACTTCATTCTAATAACTTCCTTACTTATCATTTTTGGTTTTCTTTGTTCTCATGGATTTGGTAAAATCTGGAGTCACTTCCTTAAACCAATACAACTTTAATTTTTCTCATCTTTTTTGTGTTCTTACCAGAAACTATATTACACATATATTGCACTTATGCATGTTATAGGGCCAAAATACACAGTATGCTTATTACTGTNCTGCGCCACCCAGGCACCCCTACAATTACTTTTTAAATCAGCTTAGAAGAAATGAGAAAAATGTGCATTTGCACTGTCTTTTATAATGATATAATTACTCTTAATAGTCTTAGTATTTCTTGTAAAGTGGGTCTCATAGCAACAAATTATCTCAATTTTTTCCAGCTTTATTGAGGTATAATTGGCAAATAAAAATTATATATGTTTAAAATGTGCAGTGTGATGTTTGGTAGATATATACACATTGTGAAATCTTTACCACACTTACCCTAATTAGCATATCCATCACTTAACATGGTTATCACTTCTTTGTGCATGCAAGGAGAACACTTAAGATCTACTCTTATGGCAAATTTCATGTATACAATACAGTAGTATTAATATACTCGCCATGCTGTATATTAGATCTTTGGAATCTATTCAGCATACAGAACTGAAATTTTGTACACTTTGACCAACGGCTTTCCATTTTCTCACTCTTTGGGCCCTGGCAACCACCTTTCTATTCTCTGCTTTTAAGAGTTCAACTTTT
>NW_023253390.1:0-1378 GCF_002007445.2 Ailuropoda melanoleuca | reverse complement strand
GTGTGTGTGTGTGTGTGTGTGTGTGTGTGTGTGTGTGGCTACCACCATGGAGGGGTGTCTCCCAGGTGGGTCCCTGGCATGCTCACAGAGATCAGCTCTGGAGTGAATTCAGGCAGAGAACCCAAATAAACCCTGTGAGTCCAGACACTTCAGAGGAAAGAAAGGTGACCTCATGCTGAGTAAGAGCCATCTTTGTTCTGTCTCCAAAGACCCTGCAATGTGTGTGTGGGGGGTGCTAGTGGTTTGGCCTACTCCCCCTTTTGCTGCCATGCTTACCACCCCCTCCCAGTTCACTGAGGAAGAGGATTCCTGAGGCTGAGAGATGTGGCTGGGACTGAGGCAGAGGAATGCAGTGGTGAGGCCGTGTGGAGACACACCACAATTCTCCATGGCTTCTCTGCTTTTCTGGGAGCTTCAGCTGTGAAGGGGTAAAATAAGGAATAAGCACAAAGCCCAACAGCAATTGCAATACTTCTTGTCCTCTTTTTGGCCATCATGATTTCTACCTGGTCCCTCCATGTTTTCCAGCATTCTTTCTTTGAAGGCCGGGACTTTGTCGCATTATTTGATCTAAAAGAAGCTTCTGGGATAGCATCAGATAGTTGGTAGATGTTTGATAAATAAGCTGTCTGATGGCGTTACAAACCACATTGCAAAGTTGGAGAGGGAGCTGAGGCCTGCGTTGTTAGTTTCTCTCAACTCATTGTTCTTTCTCAGCTCATCTCTCTCCCCCAGCCTCTCCCTTTTGGTTTGCCCTTCTATGACGTGGATACCCCTGGAAGTGGGCTGAACAGAACTCCAAAACCTGTCTGCCTTGAGACATCCTCTTCCTACCCTCCACCCCAGACATGTCCAGCCTACCATTGGGTCTGCCGTTCTCAACATTAGGGGTCCTCTGTGGGCATCTCACGAGATCCCTCTTAAAATGCCAATATGTTACCTGGGTGGGGGGGAGATACCCCTTCAATGCTGGCACCCAGCACAATGATCCATCCTTTTGAGGCCAAGGAAAGTGCACTCCAGGTCGTTAAATCTGGGGGTGGTGGAGAAGGCGGCACAGTGGATGGGAATGGGGGGAGGCAAAGGGTGAACGTGTACGGCAGAGCACTTGAAGAGGAGGCGTGAGCACGTGCGACAGGGGAGCACAGAAGGGAAGTTGGCCCAGAAGCTCGTCTAGCTCAGCTGCGGGCATCACAGACAACGAAGGAAGGGGGCACCAAAGAGCTCTCCGTGCATCTTTTTGATCTAGACCTCACCTTCCCAAATTTGTTCAAAGACCGGAGAGAGACTGGTTTAATCTCCAAGGAGATTTCTTTTTTTTTTTTTTTTAATTTTATTTTATTATATTGTGTTAATCACCATACAGTACATCCCCAGA
>NW_023253389.1:5472-6688 GCF_002007445.2 Ailuropoda melanoleuca | reverse complement strand
ATGAGGTCCAACTCGTCGAGTATGGCATTCAAAGCTCTTATTTCTTTGCTGATTTCTTGCTTAGGTGATCTTTCTATTTCTGATAGCAGGGTGTTGAGGTCCCCTACTATTAGCATATTTTTATCTGNACTGTGTTCTTATCTATATGTCTCTTTATTTTGGTTAAGAGTTGGCTTGTGTATCTTGCTGCTCCCCTGTTGGGGGCATATATATTAATAATTGTCATATCCACTTGTTGAATACTTCCTTTAAGAATAATATAGTGCCCTTCTGTATCTCTCTCTATGGCCTCTAGTTTAAAATCCAGTCTATCTGATATGAGAATTGCTACTCCAGCTTTCTTTTGAGGTCCATTTGCGTGGAAGATGGTACTCCATCCCTTTATTTTCAGTCTGAATGTATCTTTATGTTCAAAATGAGTCTCTTGTAGACAGCAAATGGATGGGTCATGTCTTTTTATCCAATCTGCAACCCTGTGGCGTTTTATGGGAGAGTTTAAGCCATTTAGATTGATAGAGATTATTGACAGATATGATTTTAATGATGCCATTTCTCTTTAAAGTCTTTGTATCGGTTGTGACTTGCTGCTCTGTATCACTCTTGGGGCCTTTTTACCTTTATAGAGCCCCCCTTAATATCTCCTGTAGGGCTGGTTTCGTGGTTACGAAATTGGTCAATGACTGGCGATTCTGGAAGGTCTTTATCTCTCCATCAATTCTGAATGACAGCCTTGCTGGATAAAGGATGCTTGGCTGCATGTTTTTCTCTGAAGGAGCTTTAAAAATGCCCCCACCACCCTTTCTCTCATTCCAGGTCTATGTAGACAGGTCTGACGTAATCCTGATACCTTTGCCTTGGTACGTGAGAAATTTCTTTGCCCTGGCCGCTTTCAATACTATATCCTTGGATCTAATATTTGCGAATTGCACTATGATGTGACGTGGTTTAGATTTGTCATGGTTCAGCTTGAGAGGGGTCCTCTCTGCCTCTTGGAAATGAATGTTTGTTATATTAGGGAAGTTTTCAGCTATAATTTGTTCAAATATCTCTTCTAAACCTCCGTTTTTCTCCACCCCCTCGGGGATGCCAATGATTCTGACAGTGGAACGTTTCATTGAGTCAGTAATCTCCTGTAACCTACATTCCTGAATGTGGACTTTTTGAGTCCAGATTCTATTCTAGCTTTCTCTTCTACTAACCCATCCTCCAATTCGCT
>NW_023253389.1:0-5362 GCF_002007445.2 Ailuropoda melanoleuca | reverse complement strand
CCCTTAGAGATTCTATATTCTCATTAACATTTTCGTTAATACTTTTTTCAAGTCTACACATCATCTTGACCATTGTTACTCTGAATTCCATTTCTGATAATTTGGTTATATCCATATCCATTAGTTCTGTGGCAGAGGCCACAGACTCATTGTCTTTTCTTTGCTGGGGGGGGATTTCTCCTTCTCGTCATTCTGATGAGGAGAGATTGCAGGGTTGTCCAGGGCCCAAATTATTGACGGGACCCAGGCCGTGCGCCCTTGTTTTATAGAGATCTTAGGGATGTGGGCTTCTTCCTTAAAGAGTTTATTTATTTATTTGAGAGAGAGAGAGACAGTCAGCAAGAAAGGGAACCCAAGCAGAGGAGTGGGAGAGGAAGAAGCAGGTTCCCGGTGGAGAAGCCCGATGAGGGACTCCTTTCCGGAACGTTGTAAACACACCCTAATCCGAAGACAGGTGCTTGGTGACTGCGCCACTCAGGCGCTCCGGGTTGTGGGCTTCTTGATTTTTCAGCCTGCCTTCTGGGGGAGGGGCCTGCCTGCAGGTACTCAGAAAACCCTGTTTGGGTAGAGTCTCTGTGTCCCTTGCGAGGGGGGATGGGGATGGGCACCCTGTGAGCCGGTATTTCCGGGCTTTTGTTCTCTGGCGGCTTTCCCTGGCGGTTTGCTATGNGATACTCAGGCAACCCTGTTTGGGTAGCCTTTCCATGTCACCTGTGAGGGGGGAGAGTGACGGGCACACTGTGAGCCTGTATTTCCAGGCTTTTGTTCTCAGGCAGCTTTCCCTGGAGGTTTGCTGGGCCTTTTCTGAGAGTCAGAGCAGCATTGCCCAAATCTCAGCCTCTGTCTCAGAACAGAGGGGATCATGGGCCATTCGCCACTGATGTTCTGGCCACTTTAACTCTGTTTCTGTTGGTGCTGCTCAACCCTGCAGTGTCCCGAGCTGTGCGCCCCACACCCGGCGTCCCAGCCCTCACTTCCAGGGCCGGCACGTCTCTGTCCTTTGTGTTTCCAACCCCGCCCGCCGCCAGCCGCCCCGCGCGGGCTCCCGGAGCTCCCCGTCTCAGTCTGGTGTCTCACGGGTGCTGACCGCNCACACCGGAGCTCTGGTTTTCAGTCTGGTCATGCCATTTTGCTGGCTTTAAAATGGGCAGCAGTCATGGGACTCCATCAGTGAAAGCAACCAAGGGCACATGTGGGTGCATTTCTTCAGCCAACATCAACTGAGACCCCACTGTGGGCCATGCTCCATATTAGATGCTGGGAACAAGTTGGCTCTATCCTCAAGGTTCCCAGTGCAGATGACACATGACAAGCCAACCACCGAATGGCTCTGTCTTATTCATCCCTGTATCCCTCATGCCTCACACAGCACCCAGCACATAGTAGGAGCTCAATAAATAGCAATTTCCTTGGAGAGTGGGACAGTGTAGCGTTCAAGTCTCTGGCATTTGGAATCTGGGAACTTGGGTTTGAATTACAGCCTGTCCAGTTATGTGCTGTGCAGCTCTGGGCAGGTCACTTCATCTCTCTGAAACCCAGTTTCCTTGTGGGTAGGATGGGAACTTAGATCACAGGGCCTGTGGAGAGTTAAGGANCCATTTTGCTGGCTTTAAAATGGGCAGCAGTCATGGGACTCCGTCAGTGAAAGCAACCAAGGGCACTTGTGGGTGCATTTCTTCAGCCAACATAAAATGAGACCCCACTATGGGCCACACTCCATATTAGATGCTGGGAAGTATCCTCGAGGTTCCCAGTGCAGATGACACATGACAAGCCACCCATAGAATGGCTCTGTCTTATTCATCCCTGTATCCCTCATGCCTCACACAGCACCCAGCACATAGTAGGAGCTCAATAAATAGCAATTTCCTTGGTGAGTGGGACAGTGTAGCGTTCAAGTCTCTGGCATTTGGTNCTGGCATTTGGAATCTGGGAACTTGGGTTTGAATTACAGCCTGTCCAGTTATGTGCTGTGCAGCTCTGGGCAGGTCACTTCATCTCTCTGAAACCCAGTTTCCTTGTGGGTAGGATGGGAACTTAGATCACAGGGCCTGTGGAGAGTTAAGGAGCTGATTTGTGAAAAGAGCCTGGCCCATGCTCAGTGCTCAGATTACACCTACTGGAGCTAATGTGGTCACCGTAATGTCAGCGAGTTCTGGAAAACAATCCAGTCTCCATTCATTTTCTGGAAAGTGAGAAGGGCTGACAGACCGCCTCTGTGTCATCCACACTAGGAGCCACAAAATCAAAACTGGTGGTTGACCTTCCTTCCCTTCATCTCTCCTTCTTCCCTCCATCTCACCTGCTGTGCTCTCCCATTTCAACTCTTCTCTCTGCTTGCTGCCCCCTTCTCCCAGAGAGAGCTACATTGAGGTAGGAATCCAGGGAGGAGGGTTCCGGGAGAAGTCTGGCTCACTGGCTGCTTTGCAGACTGAGGTGGGAGACTGGGGTTGTGAAATCAGAGAGAAGTAAATATGTGTAATGTTTGTCTTGTTTTCTTCATATATCAATGACAAAATAGTAGGAGCTATTATGTGGATGGCTTTCAGGTGTGCTCTGCTATTTAAGATGATCTTTCCCTGAGACCTGCTCTTTTCTGCTCTGCATCTGACAAGCAGCAAACCTGGCTCATGTTTGAATCTCGTGTGTTGGGAACTGAGCAGGGGAGTTACCGGGTCTGGTATAGTATGACCCCTGCCAGAGGCGGTCTGGTGGGACACAGTCTGTCCTGCACACTTGACCTGGACACAGAGTGCTTCCCTGCGAGCCAGGTGCAGGAGGCACCGGGGACCCTCTCCCTCTGCACCTTCGGATCTCGGACCAGTCCCTGCAGGGGCCACCTTCAGGTCTGCCCTGGGGGAAAGGGCACTGCCAGTGAGGGCGGCACAGAGAATGTTCCCTGCGGGGCTCCTGCACTGCTCCCGGGTCCTGCTGCAGAAGTGAGGTGGGAGGCACGCCCTGGAGCACATCTCTCTCCTCCTCTCCTCGGCCACATCCCTGGTCCTAGGATCAGAATAAAACCTGCACTTGGCTCCGTGGGAGAGAGGTCTGGGTGCAGCAGCCCGAAGACCCTTGCTGGCTGTTAGGAATTTCNCCGGAGACCCTCGCTGGCTGGCAGGAATTCTAGAGGCCTGTGTGAAGGCTGCTGGGTTGGCTGCACACAATGGCTCTCACAGTCCCACTGAGTTCCTGGGACTGGCCAGGCCCAGGACAGAGGCTCTGAGCACCAGAGCCAGAGTCCCTGCTCCTGTCAAACCTGCTGCTCCAGCTACACAGTGATGGGCCTCCTTCTCACCTCGTGGTCACGGCCCACCCTGGGTCCTCCCCTCGGACCTGCCCGGGGCCTCCCCAGTCCTTCCAGGGCTCGGCTCTTGGGGCAAATGCTGGCAGGCATGGGTGTTGGTAGGGCCACACCTGCTGTGGAGCCCCTGTCACCCCCCTGACAGAGGAGAGGAATCTGGACAAGTTAGTTTCCTTTCTTGCCTCTGTGGAGATGTGTGGAGGGCCTGGGTCACATCACGGCAGCATTTCTCAGGCTCTGGAGATGACTCGTGTACATGAGAACCAAATGAAGCACTCAGATGGGAAGGAAATTCCATGCAGTGCAAATTCAGAATATGTTAAGCAGTTAGGATTAAAATTGCATACATTTCACTTTCTATTTTTGTAAAAAAAATAAAACAAATACAACTTGTATTATAGTTGAAAAAGCAGTGTCTTCTGTCCCCTCTTCTTGCAGGAATTTATAAAGGCATAAGACTAATGATGCCAACATGAGGTGTACTGTTTGGATTTTACCTGAAAGTCACAGGCAGGGTTTGATGATGAGTGAGGAAGAAGAAAGAATGTGAGCAAGGAAAAGAGGGCAGTTTCAGGTCTCTGTCCATTGTGCAGGTGCCGGTGTCAGGATGTGTCATACTGAAGGGGGTTGGGGGCAGAGTCCCCACTCTCAGCCTCTGTCATCAGACTCCCTTTCCTCACAGGCCCAGAGGGCGGGACTTGGCCTTTCTCACCTGGACTTATGTACATTAACTTTTCCAGTGGGAGCTTTGCATAGAGAGGATCTTCCCTGCCTTCCCCTGGGACTGTGGTGAAGCTTCCTTGCCCACAGGATAGTTTCTGGACTGGAAGGTTTGGTTGCACTCTGTGTTTCAGCAGCTCACTTAGCAGGGCCCAATTCCTTCCTCTTGTCCCTGGACATGCACCCCAGAACCCAGGACTCCAGATCCCTGATCTTGGGCACCAGCTCCTCCAACTGACCATGTGCCTTGATCTCATTCTTCTGAGTGACCACAGAGCAGAAGGGACGTGACAAACCTTTCCATGGGGCTCCTTCGGCCATGAATTGATGCACTAGTGGCCGCGGATATAAGCACAGTTTAGGTACATAGCTTTTTCTAGATAACCTAGGCAGATGAGACATTTGCTTCGTTCTTTATTTTTTTTAAAAGATTTTATTTATTTGACAGAGATAGAGACAGCCAGCGAGAGAGGGAACACAAGCAGGGGGAGTGGGAGAGAAAGAAGCAGGCTCATAGCAGAGGAGCCTGATGTGGGACTCGATCCCATAATGCCGGGATCACGCCCTGAGCTGAAGGCAGACGCTTAACTGCTGTGCCACCCAGGCGTCCCTGCTTCGTTCTTTAAAATGTTCAGCCAGACCCACTCTCTGGAATAATAAGTATACTGGAGTTTCCTAAGGACCCAAATGACCATGAGGGCTTGAGTTTTTATCCTCTTTGCTTGCATAGACCTGTCATGTACCTAGTATTTCTCATCCCTCTACAAGGATATGGCCTACAGGATAATACAAATATGAATATGAATATGAATATGAATATAAATAAATGACGCTTGGCCCAGAACTTCTGATATCTGAGATGCTATTTAGAATAAATGGTGCAATTGGTCATTCAGCTTTGACCTGAGCTGGTGAAATGAACCAGATCTGGGGTGTCCAATATCGTAGCCACCCATGGCCTTTGAGCACCTGGAATTCAGCTCACCTGAATTGAGATGTGCTCTGAGTGTAAAATGCACACTGGATGCTGAAACCAGAATAAGAAAGAGAACTTAAATTATTTTATTGAGATTTTTAAAATACTGTCTTATTGATGTAAATGCATGTTGGTGTGATAACATTTTTCCAATTACAATTCTTTTGACTTTTCTCCTTTTACTGTGTGTAATGTGGCTACTAGAAAAGTTATGATTGACACACGTTGGTCACATTCGATGTCTGCCAGATGCTGCCAGACTCGGCTCAGAGAGCTTCCAGCTTGGGGAGCTGATCCCACCTGGCTGCCACTCAGACATGGAGAAGCAGCTGAGGGGTGGAAGCAGTCAATGGGGAGCTCAGTTC
>NW_023253388.1:0-1368 GCF_002007445.2 Ailuropoda melanoleuca | reverse complement strand
GTACTCTGGCCATGCCCCCTGACCCATATGTGGATGGATCTGCCAGCAGGGGAGGTCTACCTTCATGCAGAGGGAGGAAAAGCAGGGTAGGTGGGGGTGGTGCAACCCACTCCATGGAGGGCTTTAGGACCAGTCACCTGAACCCCCTGTCCCATGGGAGTGGGAGAGAGGGAAGTTTGGGGCATCACCAATACCCTATGAGTGTCAGGAGGACTCTTTCTTCATCCCCTGCTCAGTAGCTTTGCCAGGAGCCCCATCCTTCATGTTGTCTTTCACCTAAGACCACCCCATAGACAATTCTGCACAGGACCAAGGAAGGGCCCAGAGGGGAACAGTAAATCCATTGGTTGATGCATCCTGTATATGAGAGGTTAATCTACTCGTAATATGAGTGTCTCAAGAGTTCTCCCTCTGGGTCACCTCATTGCCTGAGATTCCACCATGTAAATGTCCCTGGATTCATAGGGCATCGTCCCTTATGGACAGCGCAGAGCAGCATGGCAGAGGGGAAAGGCTTGGGGCTGGGAATATGACAGGCATGGTTTCCTTCCTGCTCTGCATCTTGGGCTAGTGGCTTGCCCTCTCTGAGCCTCAGTTTTCTCTTCTGTTAAATAGGTATCTTCCCTCCTGTGGATGTCATTTCCTGGGTCTCTCTGCCTGATCCCAGGGCACTGGCCCAGAGAGCTGAGGGGAGGGTGCTGCATTATCTCATTGGCAGACCATCTGGCACACAGTAGTTTTCTTTATGTAGAGCACCTGTGATACTGTAGTCAGATATATGTAGAGTGTACAGCATATCACAGGTGCACTTTATGTAGAGTACCTGGCACACAGTAGGCATGTTTTATGTAAAGTACTTTGACACAGACTAGGCTCACTTTCTGTAAAGCACCTGACACACATGGTAGGTGTGCTTTATGAGGGCACCTGGCACACAGTAGGTGTATTTTACATAGAACACCCAGCACACAGTAGGTGCACTTTACATAGAGTACCCAGCACACAGTAAGTGTGCGTTAGGTAGAGCACCCAGCATTTAGTAGGCATGCCTTAGGGAGGGACCCAGAGCACAGTAGGCACGGATTGGGTAGACCACCTGGCATACACAGGACTTGTGTAGAGTCCTTGCACATTGTGGAGAGTATGTGTCAAACAGTGGGTGCACTTTATATAGTGTACCTGGAACATCGTAAGCACACTTCATGTAGAGTTCTCACACACTGTAGGCATACTTTTTGAGGTGCCCAGCAAGCACACAGTAGGCACACTTTACATACAGTCTTCTGCAAGACTAGGCTTACTTATGTGGAGTGCTGGCTCACAGCAGCACAAATACCAGTTGTCAGCCCTTTCTCCTCTGTCTTTTTG
>NW_023253387.1:0-6239 GCF_002007445.2 Ailuropoda melanoleuca | reverse complement strand
AGTACAGCATGAAGCAGGATATGCAGCATAACTCTTTAAACATAATAGCAACCATGGCATGTGCACAATCGTTCCATCTATACAAGGGGTCAAAAGTAAGTAGATGGGGGTGGGTGTACTCTAGGAAACCGGAGTTGCAGAAATAAACATGGAATGGACTAGGACAGTGGGCAGCAGGTCACTGACCCTGCTCTAGGGTTTGCTTTTCCATAACAAAGAACTTTCTGAATTGGAGCATGGACCAAGAGGAAGGCATTGGATACAGCTCAGAGAAGATGAGCTGAATGTCAGAAAAAGTCATATGTAGGTTGCCTGGCACTTCCTTCCTAAAAGTTGAAACAAGTTGTCAATAGGATAGTCGGTCTCAGAAATTATATGCACCGTGACAGAGATGATGAGGCTACTGGACATACAGTGCAGACCTCGCAGAGCTGGTGCAGACCCTACAGAGTGGTGCAGATACTGTACAGATGGTGCAGATACTCAGAGCTGGTGCAGATACCGTGCAGATGGTGCAGATACTCAGAGCTGGTGCAGATACCATATAGATGGTGCAGATACCATGCAGATGGTGCAGATACTGCAGAGCTGGTGCAGATACTGTACAGATGGTGCAAATACTGCGCAGATGGTGCAGATACCGTGCAGATGGTGCAGATACAGCAGAGCTGGTGCAGATACCGTGCAGATGATGCAGATACCATGCAGATGGTGCAGATACTGCAGAGCTGGTGCAGATACTGTACAGATGGTGCACATACTGTGCAGATGGTGCAGATACTGTGCAGATGCTGCAGATACTGCAGAGCTGGTGCAGATACCGTACAGATGGTGCAGATACTGTGCAGATGGTGCAGATACTGTGCAGATCGTGCAGATACTGCAGAGCTGGTGCATATACTGTGCAGATGGTGCAGATACTGTACAGATGGTGCAGATACTGTGCAGATGGTGCAGATACTCAGAGCTGGTGCAGATACCGTGCAGATGGCGCAGATACTGCAGAGCTGGTGCAGACACCATACAGATGGTGCAGATACCGTGCAGATGGTGCAGATACCGTGCAGAAGGTGCAGACTGTACAGATGGTGCAGATACTCAGAGCTGGTGCAGATACCATACAGATGGTGCAGATACTGTACAGATGGTGCAGATACTCAGAGCTGGTGCAGATACCGCACAGATGGTGGATACTGTACAGATGGTGCAGATACTCAGAGCTGGTGCAGATACCATACAGATGGTGCAGATACTGTACAGATGGTGAAGATACTCAGAGCTGGTGCAGATACCGTACAGATGGTGCAGATACTGTACAGATGGTGCAGATACTCAGAGCTGGTGCAGATACCATACAGATGGTGCAGATACTGTACAGATGGTGCAGATACTGTGCAGATGGTGCAGATACTCAGAGCTGGTGCAGATACCATACAGATGGTGCAGATACCGTACAGATGGTGCAGATACTGTACAGATGGTGCAGATACTCAGAGCTGGTGCAGATACCATACAGATGGTGCAGATACTGTACAGATGGTGCAGATACTGTGCAGATGGTGCAGATACTCAGAGCTGGTGCAGATACCATACAGATGGTGCAGATACCGTACAGATGGTGCAGATACTGTACAGATGGTGCAGATACTCAGAGCTGGTGCAGATACCATACAGATGGTGCAGATACTGTACAGATGGTGCAGATACTGTGCAGATGGTGCAGATACTCAGAGCTGGTGCAGATACCATACAGATGGTGCAGATACCGTACAGATGGTGCAGATACTGTACAGATGGTGCAGATACTCAGAGCTGGTGCAGATACCATACAGATGGTGCAGATACTGTACAGATGGTGCAGATACTGTGCAGATGGTGCAGATACTCAGAGCTGGTGCAGATACCATACAGATGGTGCAGATACTGTACAGATGGTGCAGATACTGTACAGATGGTGCAGATACTCAGAGCTGGTGCAGATACCATACAGATGGTGCAGATACTGTACAGATGGTGCAGATACTGTGCAGATGGTGCAGATACTCAGAGCTGGTGCAGATACCATACAGATGGTGCAGATACTGTACAGATGGTGCAGATACTGTACAGATGGTGCAGATACTCAGAGCTGGTGCAGATACCATACAGATGGTGCAGATACTGTACAGATGGTGCAGATACTGTGCAGATGGTGCAGATACTCAGAGCTGGTGCAGATACCATACAGATGGTGCAGATACTGCAGAGCTTTTGCCGATACTGTGCAGATGGTGCAGATACTCAGAGCTGGTGCAGATACTCTACAGATGGTGCAGATAGTGTGCAGATACTGTACAGATGGTGCAGATACTGTGCAGATGGTGCAGATACTGTGCAGATCGTGCAGATACTGCAGAGCTGGTGCATATACTGTGCAGATGGTGCAGATACTGCAGAGCTGGTGCAGATACTGTACAGATGGTGCAGATACTGTACAGATGGTGCAGATACTGTGCAGATGGTGCAGATACTCAGAGCTGGTGCAGATACCATACAGATGGTGCAGATACTGTACAGATGGTGCAGATACGCAGAGCTGGTGCAGATACTGTACAGATGGTGCAGATACCGTGCAGATGGTGCAGATACTCAGAGCTGGTGCAGATACTCAGAGCTGGTGCAGATACCGTACAGATGGTGCAGATACTGTACAGATGGTGCAGATACTGTGCAGATGGTTCAGATACTGTACAGATGGTGCAGATACTGTACAGATGGTGCAGATACTGTGCAGATGGTGCAGATACTGTGCTGATGGTGCAGATACTCAGAGTTGGTGCAGATACTGTGCAGATGGTGCAGATACTCAGAGCTGGTGCAGATACTGTACAGATGGTGCAGAAACTGCAGAGCTTTTGCAGATACTGTGCAGATGGTGCATATACTGCAGAGCTGGTGCAGATACTGTACAGATGGTGCAGATACTGTGCAGATGGTGATGATACTGTACATATGGTGCAGATACTGTGCAGATGGTGCAGATACTGTACAGATGGTGCAGTTACTCAGAGCTGGTGCAGACGCTCCAGAGCTGGTGAGGAGCACATAGGTTAAGAGACGGAGGCGTGGAGACAGGCAGTCCTGAGGAATGCACTGAAACCCTTGTCCGGGCTGCCCCTGGCGGATTTGGTGGCACAGAGGAAGAATGCCGAGCCTAGACTGGTGGAGACAGAAATCCTGGCAGAAGGATGATGTTTCCTGTGTTTGGGCTACAAACTAGAGTGGACTGATAAGGGTCCCACACCTCAGCGGCAGAGGCACACAAAAACAGCCCAAGGAAGAAAACTGGCATGCGCGTGCGTGTGTATGTGCAGGTAGGTATGCACAGAAGCACATGGAACTCCTTACGAGTGTGGATTTTGAGACAGAATGGCAAAAATGAGGTGTAAAGGCAGGACCGGGCCACAGGGACTTGATTTCCCCTGGAAAGCAGCTGTGATTCTGAGACGCAAGGGCTTCCCCAATGCTTCACCTGGTGCCTCCTGCTGGCCACCCAAGCCCGAGCTCCAAAGCCAGCTGCCCAGGCCCCCGGGGTGGGCTTCCTGCAACGACCAGGGCTGGGGCCCATGCTCTCTAGCACAAAACGGAAAGGATCCTTCCTGCCGTGCCTGAGGGCTGTTCCTGGAGAGGTCCCCTGCACTGACAGAGTCCCCATGGTGACTCTTCTTAGAAGCTATTTGCTGGGCCAGGGTTCCACCAGAGAGACCCCAGAGAACCATGTGCTCCAGAGCTCTGATACCTTCTGTCCGCAGACTGTGGGACTGTGCTGATCGGGCATGGGCTCCTCATCCTTTGATCCAGTTGGGGAGGAGAACATTCTGTGCTGTGGCAACCAGTGGGCCCATGCTGGCTGCACGTTAGAGTCATCTGGAAACTAAACATACCTAGTTGTGCAGACCAGCCCAATCAGATCTTGGAGAAAGAGGTGCGCCATCAGTAGCCCACACAACTCCTGTGTGCACACAGGCTTGGGAGCTCTGGCCATCCACGGGCCACTCTCTGTGCCAGGACAGCGGCGCATCCCTGTCCCGGTGTCCCTGGCAAGTTCCCGCGCTGCCTGTGCCTGGATCTGCTTCACTCAGAGAAGGAGAGCGGTGGGGCTAGACCAGAACTTTCCTACCAACAGCACTCATTCAAGTCGCCCAAGAAGCTTATGAGAGGGTAGATGCTTAGGGCCTGAGAATCTGCATTTCCAACACGCTCCTGGGCGATGCCCCTCGGCTGATCTGAGGACCACACTTCAAGTAGCAGTTTCTCGTTGCAGGAGTCAGGGCAGCATTCAGAAGAGAAGGGCATGGTAAGATGTATGAGAAGAATGGATCTGTGGAAGCTGGGGAGCCAAGGGGGGCTTCCTGGAGGAGGTGTGAGCTGGAGGGGGATGGGCCTGGGAAGAGGAGAGGCTGTCTAGGAGACAACAGAGGAGAGCAGGGAAAGGCACATGCTAGAACTCAAATCCTATTCCGATGGCTCTGCCCACCTTCCTTATCTCTTCGGTACCTATGAGTGCGGCCCTTCCTCTAGGCTCGTGAGTTTTAAAACACTGCACAGACGTTTCCATTTTTACTTCCAATTCCTATGTTTCGTGCTGTACTTTCTACTTTTTTGTTGAGGCTTTTGCTTGTGCAGGTGGTACAGGATGGAACGACTTCTCTTCTTTTTTGCCTCATGAGCGACTACTGGTCCTTCAAAACCCATCTTAAATGACACGTTATCTCTGGTATTCCCTAACCGCGGACCTCGGGCAACATTACTGGTTTTCTCACCCGCGCTCCAGCAGCTGTCGGCCCTTAGATTTGTAACAGATCCCTCACTGTGGCAGGAGGGCACATTTTAATGCTTCCAAATTCTCATGGGATGAAAATCTTATGGATTCAGGAAAGAGGCACTGAAATTTCCAGGAATTCTAAAGTATTCCTGAAACCATAAGTTGTTTTTTTTTGTTTGTTTTTTTTTTTGCAACACTGAATTCATGTGGTTTTCAATGAGTGTCCAGAATAATACACGGTGAATCATTTTTCTGTGATTGGGGACTATATTAAAAGAGACTTTCTGTAAAATATATATTGTAATGAATACATGATTTATTCTTATGAACCCATATGATGGGAAAGGTTAGATATTTCAATAACAAGAAAGAAATGATCTCTACCTACTATGAATATTTGATAATAAAAGATGCTAAACAAAGATACAGGAACCCAAAATAAATGCCAAATAAAAATCGCTTTAAAAATGAAAGATGCCATCATGAATATTTAATATTTGAAATTGTCATTCTTAGAATAAAATTTTAAAACAAGCCAAATATGAATTGCTCTACTCAATAATCTTGATCTTAGTTACATGACAAATATTCCACACATAGAAAAGTTCCTTTCAGTTAGTGCTGATGTTGCTTAAGTTGTCGTGGGGTGACCCAAAGTCATCTTCACCTTAGACGGGACCACAGCATCTCCTCGTAAAAGCTCGCACCTGTTTTAATCCTGAAAATACTGTGTCCTCTCATCCTGGATTTGGTTTTGGTGTTGAAATCATTAGTGCCTTTGCATAGTCTAATTTGAATGAGTTTCTAATTCTAGGATGGAATATTCCAGAAAAACATTCAGATCGCCTCTTTGAATCTCTTGCTTTAAAATACTGACGCAGCACCCGAGCCTGTGTGGTGGACACCCACTCACTGAAAACCACAAGCTGCAGAGACCCCCGGGCTCATCTTCAAACTCCCCACCGTGGCTTAGTGCCTGCCACATAACCAGTGGCTGTAAGAACAACATGCCGTGCTTTCTCTTTGCGGGGCGTGCGAATGTTTGTTTTGTACACCAGAGAGGTTCCCCAAGCCTTCGATGGTGGAATTGTGTGCCACGGAGAGGATAAATAAACAACGCTGTAGAATTCAGAGGAGGAAGAGACTCCCTGCCAGCACGGAGCATGAAGAGTCAGCTCCCCCAGGACCATGGCACAGACTCAGGAGGACAGAGGACCTCCAGGTGGAGGCTGGAAATTGGGGATCCAGGGAGGGAGGCCAGGTGTGAGTGAAGGGGCAGTTGAGGCCACCAACCTTAGTGCTGTAATGTTAGAGTCCCCCCCAAACTGTGCCTCATTTCTAACATGCAACCTGGTTCTTAGGGGCCCCTCCCACAGGCCAGCCCCATCCCAGCTCGTTGCTGGGAACCGCTCTAGAGGGGGTTTGCTAAAATGAC
>NW_023253386.1:0-1799 GCF_002007445.2 Ailuropoda melanoleuca | reverse complement strand
ACAACGTACAACATCTTTGGTTAATGTGGAATCACTATCGTAAGTGGTGTAGCAACATAACAACAGTGTCAAAAACTTATCTGTAAGAAACCACAGGGTACGGGAACTCACTTAGCCCTAACATCATCATTCATGAATATGGAAGCATTCATCAAAGTGGTTGTGGACGCCTGACCAAAGTTCCAAACACTTATCTCTGAGACACAACACTATACAAGGAAAGACCAAGGAACATCATCTTGCACGAGTAAGGAAGAGTTCACCATAGTAGTATGGAAATATGAACATTGTGCCATATTCTTATATAATAGACAACAGTGTCTTGGATAAGTTTGTGTACATTCCCCTAGCACAACAAATCCAATTTTGCGAAGGGATACCTTTGCAGAGGGTGCTTTAGTTGAACGACAGTTCCAAGGGAATCCTGAGCTCTGAGACCTCAGCATGCCACACAGAAAGAAAACGTGCCATCTGGGATGCCGAGGGTATTTGGGGGATGAAAAACCTGCATATCCCACTGAGTCAATTCCAGCCAGCTCCCACATTCAGGGTCCCTTTGGACCAAAACCCTGAGGCTTCCCTTCTCCACAACCCATCTACTCAAATCAGGACATATGAATGGTGAGCTCAAGAGCAGGAGATGGTCCCTCCCATGCTGCTGAGACCCAAGCCAAATGCTCCATTGCGNCCAAATGCTCCATTGCATTCCAGGAGGCAAACACACAGTGAATGGGGAAACCTGAGCCATACCTGTGAATCAGCATGCCACACAGATGGAAACTGTGCCGTTTGGACCTGCAGAGGAATACAGAGTAGAAGAATTATGAATTCCCAGCTGTTCGAATCCCATGGATCCCCCACGTTTAAAGACCCCCTGCCTGCAACTGCTGTGTTTCAGATTCAACCCAAACCACGCCCTTCTCTTAGGCCCCTGTTAGGTCACATCTGCTGGAAGATCTGTACACCCATGGCCCTAGACCCACGTCTTAACTCTGGTTTGTTGTCCGTTAGGTTTATTCCCATATGCGTGTCACTAAAGCATAGGTATCAGGTACCACTGAGCAATGTAGAGACAGTAGCCTGCCACACAGACCTAAACTGTGCCATTTGGGAATCCAGAAAGTTTTATGAGAAGAAACATAAGTGAACACCTGACCTAAGCCCAGCAAACTCCCACTTTCAGCGGAACTCTGGGACCTCATCCGAGACACCAACACTCTCCTCAAACCACACCCACTTTCAGGCCCCAGGTCGGTGGTAGAGCCAGTGGATCGGGCTTTCCATCCTCCCCTCCATGACACTAATNCCCCTCCATGACACTAATCATAGGTTGGATTCTGCGTGGTCTGTTCCCAGAAGTTTGGCTCCAAAGATACGGAGATGGAGAAGCCTGAGTCATACCTAAGGCATCAGCATGCCACCCAAAGTGAAACCGTTTCATTTGGGACTCCAGAAAGGAGGTCAAGGGGGAGAAATCCTCATGACTTCTGAGCTTCATTCCCTCAATCCCCCACATTCACTGTCCCCTGGCCACAAACCCACTGCTTGACACTCACCCCAACCCATGCCATCAACCCCCCCCCAGAATGGAAATTCTGGACACATCCACTCTATCAGAACTCTCATTATTCTATGCCTTACACCTAACCCTAGTTTTGGTTGTGGGAGGTCCATTCTGAGAAGGCTGGAATGGGAGACATGGCTCCTGAGGGCAGACTTGCGGTCCCACTCCAGGGCCGGGCATCATCCTCGCCTCACAGGGGATCCACGGACGTGTTGTATCAGGCGACTGATGGGGC
>NW_023253385.1:0-7367 GCF_002007445.2 Ailuropoda melanoleuca | reverse complement strand
CTGGAGAGGGGTGCACAGAGGACAGGAATGTCTAAACTTCCTACAATGCATGGGACACACCCCAGGGCAGGATCTGGCCAGAATGTCCACGGTGCAGAGAAAGAGAAGTAACACTTGTTACACTTACTCTTCTGCAGCGAATTCAGAGTAACCCCTTGGCTACTGGTTTAAACATTCAAACCACATAGAATGTACAACTCTAGGTTTGTTCCCCAGGCTGCCGGTGTTACAGATGTTTCTTGTTTTCTCAAATGATCACTCAGTTATATTTGATGACCATTCTCATTGGTTTTTATTATTATATGTCCATATATTATTCTCTTTCTCCCTCTTTCTTTTATTTTTAAAATGGTATCAGCATTTCAAATGATTTTTTCAGATCCTTATGTCTCAATTGACTTTTGGAACATATTTTGACCATAAATTTGACGTTTTATTTAAATATGTCTACCTACCTACTTCTGAGTTTCTTGTTATATTTATTTTTTAATGTTTTTTTATTACATTATGTTAGTCACCATACAGTACATCCCTGGTTTCTGATGCAAGGTTCGATGATTCATTAGTTGCTTGTAACACCTAAGTGGTGTTGTCCAAATGCAATTTTTGTGTGTAGTTTTCTTGATGTTCTAATATATGCTACGGTTACACTAATACCGAGGTCGTAATCCTCTGAGTTTTAGTAAGATCTGAGACAAGGGACCAATTTCATATTCTTCCAAACAGATATCCTTTTATGCCAGCATTTATTTAGCATTTTACCCTTCTCCAATGAAACTGAAATAACAATCTTGCCATGTAGTAAATGTCCTTACACAATGAGACCTAATTCCTGACACATTTAACAAATAAAACAGAGGATGTGTCATGGGCCGGAACTTTCTAGGAACATCAAATGTTATATTCTTTCATCTCTAGGCTTTTCCCAATTTAATTAATAATCCATATCGACATCATTAATGATTGTTATTTTATATCCCATTTCAGTTCATTTTGGTTTACCATATAAATTCGCCTAAGACAATTGTTTGAAACTACTCATTTCACATTGTAACCTGATTTTGTGATCCCTTCATTCTTTTCACTCTATAACTTTTCATATTCTTAGGTCTTTTTATTTAAAGCACATATATTTACATAACTTGGTGAGAAAAAAAAATGGAACCAAGAAGGTGAAGTAATGCACTTTTAAATCATGTATCATAACCCTGAGTACAGGGCACAATGAAATAAATGTGTGTATGATATGATGCCTGAAGACAGAATGATAGGAAGCAAATTACTGAGTACAAAATGACAGAACTGTCATGGTGTGGGCAGGATTATAGAGCATGGACTGTGGACCCCTTTGCACGTTGGATGAAATCCAGTTTGAGGATTAGAGTGTGCCCCTTGGAAATGTCAAGTGAGACATCAATACCCAAAGCCCAAGAATATCAATGAAATGATGTCACATAAGATATGGGAGTAAACAACTAACCTCATCCTCTATCAGACCACATATAAAAGAAGCCAAATAATGATGCGGAAGTACAGAAAAAATAAGTTTTCTATGCTTGATATAAAAATCCCCAACTTTTGGGTTTTTGCGCGTACTTCCTTTTGTGAAGTGTTGGTTTATCATTTTGATCATTTTGGGGGGTGTACAATATAAATGTATATATACATATCTCTTAATATTTATGTATATTATTTTTTCCATGGGAGGCTTAAGAATTGGCATTTCTGCATTTTGCAAGGGAAAGATCAGTGATCTGGCTACTTGGATTGCATCCATTCCTGGCACAACCAGGATGGTGGGGCTGAGAAAGACAGGGGAATAATACAACCCAGGAGACCATGGTGTCTTGCATGTGGGTGACCATGGAGTGTGAGCAGTCCCCACAACAGGGAGCCAGGACTCATAAATTCCAAGGTGACACAACACAGGGGCCAGAACTCGATCAAGAGAGACCACTAAGAAGGGGATCTGGTTCAATTCATGGGATGTCTTTGCAACATGATAAATGCAGTGGGAGAGGCAGTGTGGACAAGGAAGTCCCTGTGCCTTGAGGGTTCAGAGCTAGCAGAGAGGCCACTTCCCTCCTCAGCATGCCTGACAGCGTCTCTCCTCAGTCTCCCTCCTGCTCATTCCCGTTGCAGCACTGACTTTGCTTCTTTGACTTGAACATTGGAAACAAGTACCTTCCTTGGGGCCTTTGCACTGGCCATTCCCTCTGCCAGGCACACGCTTTCCCCATATTCCTTCATCTACCCCTCTGTCTTACTTGAGGTCTGTGTCCCTTTGTCACCTTGTTTGCAGAATGGCTTACATACCCATGAAAACAGCTATTCACTCTCTACTTTTCCCACTTTCTTTTTCTTCATTCCACCTGCCACCACCTGAAATGCTATTTAATTTTATTTGTTAATGTATTCTTTCTCCAATGATAGGGACTTTTGTTCTTTACCACCCCATACTCATTGACTAGACAATGCCTTAAATTAAGACAGTACTCAATTTATATTTCTGAAACCTAAAATAATTTTTAAATTAAAACTGTAGAATACATGGCTTTTTGGGAAAAAAGTGATTGGAACAAAATTTCCATAACTATGGTGGCATAGGGAGTCTCCTGAAGGAAAGCATATCCGTGTACAACATATTAAAGTGAATTTCTATAATGTAAAACAAAAAAAAGTAACATTTTAAATATGAGAGTAATACAAGATTGTGTGAAAATTAGTCATGCTATTTGCTTCTGTCCTTGAAGTCACCTCCAACACATGGAACCAGGCAATGATACACAAATTTCAGAGTTTCTTCTTCTGGGACTGTCAGAGGACCCAGAACTGCAGCCCCTGATATTTGGGCTTTTCCTCTCCATGTACCTGATCACTGTGTTTGGAAACCTGCTCCTCATCCTGGCCGTCAGCTCTGACTCCCACCTCCACACCCCCATGTACTTCTTCCTGGCCAACCTGTCCTTTGCAGACATTTGTTCCACCTCCACCACCGTCCCCAAGATGCTGTGGAACATCCAGACTCAGAGCAAAGACATAACCTATGCAGGTTGTGTTATGCAGATTTATTTTCTCATACTCTTTGCCGTGTTGGATGTATTTCTCCTGACTGTGATGGCCTATGACCGCTTCGTGGCCATCTGTCACCCCCTGCACTACATGGTCATCATGAATCCCCGGCTTTGTGGACTGCTGGTTCTGGTGTCCTGGGTCATGTGTATCCTAAATTCCTTGTTACAAAGTTTAATGATGTTACGGCTGTCCTTCTGTTCACATTTGCATATCCCCCACTTTTTTTGTGAACTCAGTGATGTGGTCCAACTTGCCTGTTCTGACACCTTTCTTAACAACTTGGTGATATATTTTGCAGCTGTCCTGCTGGGTGGGGGTCCTTTCACTGGTATCCTTTACTCTTATTCTAAGATTGTTTCCTCCATACTTAGAATATCATCAGCTCTGGGGAAGTATAAAGCATTTTCCACCTGTGCATCTCACCTCTCCGTTGTCTCCTTATTTTATTGCACGATGCTTGGTGTGTACCTTAGCTCTGCTGGTACCCAGAGCTCCCACGCAAGTGCAGTGGCCTCGGTGATGTACACTGTGGTCACACCCATGCTGAACCCCTTCATCTACAGCCTGAGGAACAAAGACATAAAGAGGGCTCTGAAGGGAATCGTTGGGGTTCCAGTGATGTAAGGGCCCATCGTCCTGGGACTGAAGAAGTGCCCATGATTGCAAGGCTCCCAGCCTCAGAGCCAGACTGCCATGATTTGATCAGACTCTGGAGGTAGAATCTGCTCCTTCTATTTATTTCCTGGAATTTCCATTTGTTTGAATTCAACTTCTCCACGCATTTAAGTAACTCACTGTATTAGGCTTCTGCTCTGTGTGATATATAGAGAGTTTTCTCTTTGTCCATATGCTACTTTTTCAAAGTTTTTTCCAGACTTGATCGAAAATATTTTGAATTCCCATTTATGTCATGGGGTACCATACATTCTATTTGGGGCGCCTGGGTGTCTCAGTCAGTTAAGCATCTACCTTCAGCTTGGGTCATGATCCTGGTGTCCTGGGATCGAGCCCCACATCGAGCACCATATTGGGCTTGGTTGGAAATGGCTTCTCCCTCTCCCTCTGCCACTCCCCCCGCTGGTGCATTCTCTCTCACTCCCTCTCTCCTCTCTCTCTTGCTCTCTCTGTCCCTCTCTGTCATAAATAAATAAATAAATAAATAAATAATAAATAAATAATAAATAAATAAATAATTAAAAAAAATATTTTCTATTCAAAGGAGATATATGAGCCCAAGTAATTTTCTCTTATTTTACTAAAAGGATAGTCATGAGTCATATTATTTATATAGGAAAAAAACTAGTTTGAAACTATAGCCAATTATATAATTTTATAATAAAGGAAAGTATAATATCTCAGTTTTTCTATCTTGGATACATCAATACTTTGTCCATCACTGCCTTCACTGCTGAGCCTGACAATGTGGACTAACTTACAGTTTGTCCTATAGGGAGTCACTGAGCTTCATTCTCCTTATGGGGGTCATGTTCTCCTACCCAACTGTGTCCACCGTGCCTACCAGCATGATGGGGAAAATGATTACCAAGTACACGTCTCCAAGTGAAGTCTACACAGAAACACATATTAGAATAAATGGATTAACTACATATGGCCTTCAAGCCAGAGAAGATCTTAAACATGATGAAGAAAAATTGAAATTATACTTTGTATTACAAGCAAAGTATTTCATTTTATGCTGTCATAAAATAATTTATTTATTTATTTGACAGAGATAGAGACAGCCAGTGAGAGAGGGAACACAAGCAGGGGGAGTGGGAGAGGGAGAAGCAGGCTCATAGCGGAGGAGCCTGATGTGGGGCTCGATCCCAGAACTCTGGGATCACGCCCTGAGCTTAAGGCAGACGCTTAACGACTGCGCCACCCAGGCGCCCCTGTCATAAAATATNGCTTAACGACTGTGCCACCCAGGCGCCCCTGTCATAAAATATCCATACTCAGTGAAGTATGGAGTTTGGTGTCCATGTACAAGAAGTGGATTTTCACCCTTGGCATGAAGAATTGGTTGGCATGTTTATGGTGCTTTATCAAATCATCTTCCTCTTTCTACTGCATAGAAATAAGACTCTTTCCTCTCCTCTAAATGAAATATCTCCTCTTTTCTAAATTTTATTATAACCATAAAGTGGGCAATGATTAGACAAATCAATATCATCCATTATATATCATCCATATATATCCTCAGGATCAAAAGATGACTCATTAGAGAGATTGAATTCCTGTCCAGTCATGTGATTCAGGTCACAACTTTTGTGCAAAGAGACATCTCCTTCCAGCCTTTCTTGGTGACCTGGAAGGTGTGCTAATGAAGTGTGTCTCATTTCAGCCATCCGAAATAAATAGGCAGAAACATTTTGTTGGGCCCAAAGGAAACGTTCAAGTTTAGGAATGTGAGTATGTATATGTTCACATACATTTGTATCTTTCTCTCAATAAACACATTCACACACATTAAATAGACAAGTGGAGAATTATTTAAATCTCATCTATTGTGTTGAAAGAAAATCTAAGAAAGGGATGGGATACAAATCCAAAGAATAAACATTTGAATCAACATAAACTAGGAAAAATGTAGAATTTTGACAGAAACATTTAAAGTACAATGGGTGAACTTAATTTTAATAAGGAATTGTTTTTTATCTGTAATATTCAAGAGCCTCAGAGTCAAAACCACATTTACATTTATGTAGTGGGAAATCACTGTCCAGTTAATGGGGCAGAATATCTCCAAACTGAAAATGATTTTCTCCTTCCAGTTAAGGTGGGATTTCAATACCAAATGCCTTTACCCGAGAGTTCACTAAATGAGTTGAAAGGCTCAAACTCCTACAAACAATATTTTTCTGAACAAATGTCTGTATTCACTTCCTGCTGTAACAAATGACCACATGAGAGACTTAAAACAATGATTTATCCTAAGTTTTCAGAAGATCACAAGCCTGAAATGGGTCTCACTGGGCTAAAATTAAGAGGTCTGCAGGACCCTGATCCTTCTAGACACTCCAGAAAGAATTCACCCCCTTTCCTATTTCACTTTTCAGTGGCTACCTGCCTTTAGTGTCTCANGCTATCTGCCTTTCTTGTCTCGTGGCCCTTTTCCATCTTCAAGTGCACAGCACAAAGTCTGAAAATGTCTCTCAGATTCCAATTTTTTGTCATCCCTCTTCCACATTTAGAGGGCAATTGTGATGATACTAGTCCCATCTGGATAATCCAGGCTAATCTCTTTATATCAAGATCAGTGGTTAGCAACCTTATTCCATCTACTAGCTGAATTCCCCATGCTCAGTAAACAAACATTTTCAACAGTTCTTTGGATTACAATGTAGAAATCTTTTAGAAGCCCTTATTGTGCCTGTCACAAGGTCTGTTTCAAACATAAATTTTTTGATGTCACCCAAGAGCCCTTGTATAAAGACTTGAGGAGTGACTGGGTGGCTCAGACAGTTGAGCTCCTGATGCTTTATTCTGACTCGGGTCATGATCTTGGTGTCCAGGGATCAAGTCCCTCATCAGGCTCTGTGCTTAGTGCAGAATCTGCTGGAAATTATCTTCCTCTCTTTCTGTTCCTTCCCTGTTCTCTCTCTATATATATCTCTCTCTCAAATAAATAAATACAATCTTTTTAAAAAATTAAGAAAATTTTTTTTAAAATTGAAGAGAATTTATCAAAATCATAGAGTTATCTGAAAATATTTTCTTTCAAAATTACAAATACAGAAGATTCCTGGTGGAGAAGACCTAAAACTATCTACACATGACACTAATTCAGAAACAGAGCCTTGCTCTCAAACCGTGCCCCACAGATGAGGACCTGCAGCATCAAGAGCACCTGGGAGTCTGCTGGAAATGCAGAGTCCCTGGGTCCACTGGACACCTAATGAATCAGAATTTTCATTTTAACTACAAACTTTGGTGATTTGTATGCACAAAGAAGGTAAAGAAGTGTTGATCTAGAATCATAGTTCTCACCTTCTCACTGTTGACACTCAGGGTTGGATAAATATTTGTGCTGTCTCACAGATTATAAATATTCAGCAGCATCATTTGAGACATCGTCAAATATCCTCAGGGGCAAAATCATGTCTGGTAGAACCACTGTGCCAGAATGAGAACTGGAAGCATCCTGACGGAATCCAATCAAGGTTTCATCCAGTACTCCATTTATACCTGTGATATTGCAATTTATAATAAAATATATATGTTTGATCTTCATCCCCATTTCTGGCACACAGATTCTAAAACTTTGAGTTTCCTATATGATGAGAACCATA
>NW_023253384.1:0-1281 GCF_002007445.2 Ailuropoda melanoleuca | reverse complement strand
TGTGTGTGTGTGTGTGTGTGTGTGTGTGTGTGTGTGTGTGTTGAAGGAGGCCTGTCAGACCCCCCAGACTAAACCACCCCAGAAGGAGAAGGGAGAAGGTGAAGGAGGACAGCCTATGTGCACAAAACTCCATAAAAGGGTTGAAGGGTGCTGGTGTGTTTGACTAGATGGATATAAATAGAAGATCACAGCATTCGGAATGTTTGTGGAATGTCTTAAGATAACCATGAGCATCCTATTAAAAATGGGGTTCTTACCTTCCAAATTCTATCCAACTCTACGAGAAAATAACAAGAGCCAAAGTACCAAAAGGCATAGTAAAAGCAAGATGAGTTATTATGTGTATTGACATGAATGTTTTATCACAGAATGGGGACTTAACTAAGAAAACAACAGAAATGGTTCAATAATTTATGGCACATTCCCTGAATAAAATATTATGTAGCTATTAAAATGAACATTGTGGAAACACCATAGCAACAAGCAAAATTGTTTATTATGCAGTAATAATGAAAAAAAAAAGCAAGTGTCAAAAGATAGATCACCAGAGTACATATATTACAATTACCACTGTGTGAAAAACAATTGTGGGAAAGGGGTGGAGGGAAATAGGGCAAAAACGGTATATATTCGGGGCGATGGGAAAAACAGAGGGTTTTTAATTTAAATAGTTTAACTGTTATATTATCCTTTCCGTACGAATGGAGAGAGAGAGAGGAGCAACATTAAAGACTCCGACTTTTCTCAGTGTTTGGCTCACAAAGAAGTGTCTTGCAGGTGTTGCAAGGACCATGGTCCAGAGTAGCATCATGGATAAGGGCTGCAGGTGGCCTGGGCTGGGACGCGCACGCATAGAGCTGGCCTGGGCCGGCCCTGCTTGCAACCCCAGCTGATGTCCTGACCCAGCCTCCTCCAGCTGCACGAAGCCTGATGTGGGGTCCTCACAGCAGAGCCAGGAGCTCCAGGTGTCCCGTGCTCAGCCCTGGCTCCTGTGGCCATTCCTTGGGCTTCTGCCTCAGCTTCTTCTCACGCTGGAAACTCTGTCCTCTGGGCCTCAGTTTCCTCCCGGGTCCACCTCACAGGCTGGGTGTGAGGGTTGAGTAGAGCATAGATAGGTACAAATGAGGGTCGTGGGAACACTCCTAAGATGTTCTGCTTTGTTGTATTGTCCTGCCCCTTCTTCCCCTCTTCCTCCTTCTTATCCCTCTTCGTGTGTCAATCTCTGTCTCTCTCAATCTCTGTCTCAGTCTCCATCTCTGCTTTTTTTTTTTTTTTTTTTTT
>NW_023253383.1:0-9180 GCF_002007445.2 Ailuropoda melanoleuca | reverse complement strand
ACAGCTGTGCATTGGTGGGTGTTTTAATAAATCACATTCTCCAGAAGCCCCATGTTTTCACCAATCCTATTCCTCTTTTCCTTTCTCCAAGCTATTTACATCCAAGCTGTCATTGACCACCAGTGAAACATTTGTCATCTAAGAGTGAACGTAATTTATTTTTTCAATATTCCCTATTGGGTTGCAAGCTATAAATATAACTAAAATCTGAAAATCAACCAGAAACACAGGTAGTCTCAGAGAGAAGTAGACTATTCCTAATAAAGACAGCATATGGCCAACTAGAGAGAGTGCTTAAAGTAGCTCCTTTGAATATCTTTGTCCAAGATTTCTTTACAGAAAAGGTTTCAATAGCCATATTCATTTCTTTCCATGTAATCAGAAATGTTGGCATAGATAACTCCTGGTATGAAGCACTGAGGATATATTCCTTGTGCAGTATTCTTGCCAAAACTGAAACTCTTATTCCAATCAATAGAAAACGTCAAGCAAATCTGATGAGCAGAACAAACTTCAAAAGAACTGTCCAGTACACTGCACGAGTTTCAAGATCATGAAGGATACACAGAATGAGATAATCATCACAGATTGGAGGAATGTAAGGAGACAGGGCAATGCATGTCATGTAGATTCTTGGATTTTATCCTAGGACAGAGGGCTTTCATGGAAAAATCAGTGAATCTGAATATGGATTGTCCATTAGCTCATAGCATTGTATCAATGTTAATTTCCTGGCTAAGATAATTATAGTAAGGTTGTGTAAGTTGTTCAATTAGGGAAAGCTGGAGAGAGAGTGTATGGAAACGGTCTTAATATTTTTGAAATTTCCTGTAAGTCTAAAATGATGTCAAAATAAATTAAAATATGTAATCAAAAGGATTTAAAATAAGAAAAGAGTACGAGTTCCTATTGCACTGCTCCGCGGTGTCAATCTCTTTTCCCTCCTTTCCCTATTTGTAATTCCCTTTCGTTTTCTTTCATTTACTTATGTTTTGAAGTCTACTTGAGATGCAATGTTAGGTCAGCATCAGGTGCACAACAGAGTGATTCAAGAACCTGTATGTTACTCTCTGCTCACCACAGTGGAGCTCCCGTCTGTCTCCACAGGACGCTGTTGTAATACCATTGACCCTGTTGCCTGGGCTGCACGTTCATCGTCGTGACTTATTCATTCCATAACTAGAAGCCTGTACTCCCCTCCCCTGACCCATCTTTCCCGTTTCCCACCTCCTTCCTCTCGGGCAGCCATCACTTTTTTCTCTGTATTTATTGGTCTGATTTCTACATTTTGTTGTTTGTTTTGTTTTCTAGATTCAACATACAAATAAATCATATGGCATTTGGCTTTCTCTGTCTAACTTATTTCACTTAGCAGAATATCCTCTAGGTCCATCCATGTGGTCACCAATGGAGAGATTTCATTGTTTCTTATGGCTGAGTGATATTCCATTGTACATATATATGACCTCTTCTTCATCCATTCATTTATCAATGGATTATTATTATCTATAATATAATATTATAACTATAAGATTATGATATCTATAATATAATAATATTAAATTATCTAATCATTTGTTGATGGATATATATTATCTTTTCAAACTGGTATTGTCATTTTCTTCAGATAAATACCCAGGAGAGGAATTACTGGATTGTATGGTATTCCTATTTTTAATTTTTTGAGGAAACGCCATTCTGTTTAAACTCCATACTGTTTTCCACACTGGTTGTACCAGTATACGTTCCCACCAACAGAGCACAAGGCACCTTTTTCTCCACATCCTCACCAACACTTGTTCTTTCTTTTCCTTTTGGTCCTAGCCATTCTGGCAGGTGTAAGGGGATATCTCATTGTGGTTTTGATTTGCATTTCCCTGATGTGATGTTGAGCATCTTTTCATGTGTCTATTGGCCATCCCAGGTCTTCTTTCGGAAAATGCCTATTCAGGTTCTCTCTGTATTTTTAATCAGATTATTTGTTTCTTTGGTGGTGAGTTGCACAAGTACTTTTTATATTTTGGATATTAGCTCCTTGCTGGATGTATCATTTGCAAATATCATCTCCTGCTTCGCAGGTTGCTTTTTCGGTTTTCTGATGGTTTCCTCTGCTGTGTGGAAGTGTTTCAGTCGGTGAAGTCCTAATAGTTTATTTTTGCTTTTATTTTCTTTGTCTAAAAACATCTATCTAGAAAAATATTTCTAAGGCTAATGTCAAAGAGATCACTGCCTATGTTCTCTTCAAGAAATTTTATGCTTTCAGGTCTTACACTTAGGTCTTTAATCCATTTGTGTGTATTGTTGCCTTTATTTCATTCTTTCACATGTACCTGTCCAGTTTTCCCAACACCATTTGTTGAAGAGATGTCCCCATTGTGTACTCTTGTCTCCTTTGTCATAGATTGACTATATAAGCATATTTCTAGACTCTCTATTCTATTCCATTGACCTTTATGTCTATTTTATGCCAATACCATACTGATTTCGTTCCTATAGCTTTGGAGTATACTTTGCAATCTAGGATTATGATACGTTGAGCTTTGTTCTTCTTTCTCAAGATTGCTGTGGCTACTCAGGGTCGACCTTTTACATAAAAGTGTAAAATGAGCCTGGAAAAAGCTAACGAACTAGAAATGTAGCAGGGAAACAGAAAGATCATTTTAATATGTCCCTCCCACCTCTTGGGCAGCATAGATTGTATCTCTATTAGTTTTGCTCCAAGCACAGACAATCTTTCATGGCACTTTGCTCACAGGAGAAGTCATACGCCCCTCCTGCTGGCTCTCTCCATATGGCTGCACCCACAGGGGATTTGCATATTGTCCCCTAGGGAGGAACTTCCCTTGCCAGTCTGAGATAAAAGATCAACTCTCCACTTGTCTTTACTGACCAGGACTCATCTCTTTCACTTGTCAGAATGAGGTTCCCTGCTCAGCTCCTGGGGCTCCTCATGCTCTGGTTTCCAGGTAAGGACAGAATGTCCGAAGAGTGAAGGAAAGTGGGGTTGTTAGGATGAATTCTGAGGGCACCATACTTTCCCACATAAATTTAGTTTCCACGTGAGATGGATGTCTTCCTACTGGGATGGGGCATGTGACTTTTAGATCTGTGAGAGAGGAAGAGTCCTGAAGGAACAGGACCTGTATGTCCTCTGCTGACTACGTGGCACCGAAGAGGGGGAGGGTTTAGGTGACCTCAGTAGATCCCGTCGTGTCTTGCCAATCTCTGGTTCTTTTTTGAAATTGGAAAGGTTTGAGTTTTGAATAAAGTCCCTTAAAAACCCTTTTAGACTGAAATACAGAGCAAAGGGAAATTACGGGAATTTTCCACAATGTTTGCACTTAACCTTGCACTTCTCTCTTCTTACTTTAGGATCCACTGGGGATGTTGTGATGACGCAGACCCCAGTGTCCCTGCCCGTCACCCCTGGAGAGCCGGCCTCCATCTCCTGCAAGGCCAGTCAGAGCCTCCTGCACAGTAATGGATATAATTACTTGTATTGGTTCCGGCAGAAACCGGGCCATTCTCCACAGCCCCTGATCTATGCAGCTTCTAACCGTTTCACTGGGGTCCCAGACAGGTTCAGTGGCAGCGGGTCAGGGACAGATTTCACCCTCAAAATCAGCAGGGTGGAGGCTGACGATGTGGGAGTGTATTACTGTGGGCAAAATTTTCTGGCTCCTCTCACAGTGGTTAAGGCCCGAACACAAACCTCCCCGCCTGGGGGTCCAGCTGCCCCAGTGCAGAGCTTCTCTGGGGACTCACAGGACACTCTCTGAGTCTGTGTCAGAGGAAGGAGCTGGAGGACCCGGGGGAGCAGCTTGCAGCTGGGCATCAGGCTGCACGCGTTAAGGCCCCGCCAGCTGCCCAGCCTGGCATGGCAGACGCAGCAGGGGAGCGTAGGGAGTCCTGTCCCATGAGGAACCGGTTATGGTGAAGGGAAGAGCTCCTGACGGCTCCCCCTAGTCCTCTGTGCCATGCATGTATTGTCAAATAAATACAGTCACTCTTGTAACCAGAGAAGTGTCATAGATGTGTGCCGGGAATGTTAATACCTATTGGAAATAAACAGTTTGGGCTATGTTTTCACAGAATCGCATATGGTAATATAGGTATTTTGTCCCGTTCTCCTTTCCTACTTCTGTACTTACACTACCCCTCCGTGAACATGCTCAAGACAGTGTTCTACACAAGCTGCCCTCAAGGAGACTGTGGGTGAGAAAAATTAGGAAAAGTGTCTAATTCTGATAAAATCAAAATAAACATTTACAAATGTTTGGTTTTTATAATATTACAATGCCAAGCGTCTTTGATTCCCTTCAGCTACAGTTTCCTGAGTGAAAATGGAGTCTTGCAATTTCAAATTTGGACTTTGAAAGTAAACAGCAAAAAGTATGATTGAGACAAAAGTTACGGTTCTACATCCCAGGAAAAGCCAGAGTATATGGGATTTTTCTTTCTCTCCTAAATGGTAAGGGTGTTAACTATATTGAACTTACACACTGCTGTAGACAGTATGAATTTGATACTCCATTGCTGTAAGAAAAGGTTGTGAACAAATCATAAATGAATTATTTTCACATGATGTGGTCATTAACTAAAAATGACCCTGAATAATATATTTTTTGGAAATCTATAGAAAACTGATGTGCGTGGAATAGATTCCATTCAAGAGTGCTGCAACGTGACCCCTGACCTAACAATGGGTCATGTCGTTTGTAATCACACATACGATAGAAGTAAAGTAATGGAATTGAGGCAACAACTCATCCTATTTCTAGCTGAGAAAATAAAGTGTATTAGAGATGATTGCCTTTTCTAAGATAATGAATATCATGGCAAAGGCAATAAAATGCAATGTGTCAATTCCGGTACCTTTTAAAAGAAGTGTGAACAAATGCATCTACCAATCCAGCGGACTGGAGCCCGCAGATCATGGAATTTATGACAATAAAGTAATTTCGAATATTGATTAAGTGCATGATGAGATGGAAAGAGATGATGAAAGCAGTGGAAGGAAATGCAACGAGAGCTGGAAGACCAGGGGCTCAGCAGGGCCGTAGTCATCTTCTCTCACAGGATTGACACACCTTGTGATCTGGAATTTCTGCTTTGATGAGACAGCCAAAGTCCCTCAGCGTGTTGAGATAGGTAGAGGAATCCTACAAGATGCTTGTATCCCAAAGGTGCTGCATTCAAAACAAAATAGTGAAAATAAATGATGTCCTAAATCTGAAAGGGGACACCAAGGAGAATCAGAAGACAATCAAATTGGTTGTTACACAGAAATCTGAAGATACAGATGATGGAATATGACAAGATTTCTCTTTCTCTAAGGTCACAGTCCAGAGGTGGGCAGGCTCCCCTGGTGAGGGAAGTGGTTCTGCTGCATTAGGTCACTTGGTTGTTCCCCAGCTGGGCACTGTGTGTAGTGATGAGAGTCCTTGCTCTTAATTTCTGCAGCTGGTTTCAAATCCTATTAATTAATTAATTAATATATTTATAGGGTGTTTTTTGCTTTTAGGTATGTCCACGCGCAGCATGGGACTCAAAGTTACAGCCCTGAGATCAAGAATCACATGCTGTACTGACTGAGCCAGCAAGGTGCCCCAAACCTTTTCATTTGTGCACTGGTGGTCACTATTTCAAAATATATGGCACGTCTGAAAGGAGAGTCTCCGAAGTCTACAGGATTTCATACCTAAGGCAGCCTTTTTGTGTCATGTACTTATATGATAGGACTAATGGATGCCATAGTCATGAGTCTACTGTTACATTATGTTCATGACAAAGTAGGTTCCTTGTCCCAACCAATACTCTCATCGGTAAACCAAGAACTCTGTGAACTCTTGGATGGTGACGGCAGCTGAGCCTACTGGGTCAGGAAGGCTTCAGTGCATCTGGAACACAACTAATCCCAGGATTGATGCATCACACCTTCTCTGGGGGAACGGATGAGCTGTACAAAATTAGGAATAAGTGGTTGGGGGGCCTTAGTGCCTGCTGGTGGCAGCTCAGATACCCAGAGGTGACAATAATTAGCCCTACCCGAGTGGAGATGGTGGTGGTGGGCTGTCACCGTGGCTGCATCACTCATGAGCATATCTAGCAAATACCGTGGAGCTTGAGACCAGGACTGAGGGCAGCTCAGCTGCTCAGAGGTAAAAGTTTGTTTGCTTTGTGTCTTACCTGGGGTGCACGCTCTGCTGAATTTTGACAAAACATTGAGTTCCACTGCCATAATGTCCACTCCCTTCTGTACGCCCACAGTCCTTTTTCCAGATCTCATCATCAGTGATCTTGCAATTTTCTCCTTCCAGGCCCTTGATTATTCAGACATCCGGGAATCCCTGTCAACCCTCATCTCAGGCCAGCTCTGCATTTGTAGGAGTCAGAGTCGTAAGGACAGGAAACCGTAGTAAGTGACACCCCCGGGTATGTTAGTCAAGCTGTGCCCATGGATAGAGAAACCCAAATGTTTGGAAGACTTCGAGAATTCTACTCTCTTCCTATCTATACATCTCTTTTTTTATCCTAAATACCAAAGCAGCCTCACGTCCTCCTTGATTTTGCTTATCTCCAAGGATCCTTAAAACAGAATTGTGGTCAAGGAAAGTCAGATACAAGACAGTGTGGGGATCCCACAGGTCTCTTCAATCCCAGTTTGTGTTACAGTTTTCCCTCCTTCTTAGGCGTTTTTAAGGGATATTCTGACTCATCCTGCTGCGTGATCATCAGAGTGTGCGTTTGAGGATTTAAAAAAAACACCTTCCACGCAGTTAGGGCTGATTTTCAAGAAGGGGAAGCAAGACAGTGGTTGTGGACTCCCAGCATGGAGGAGGCTAGAGTCAGTGCTGAGAAGCTGTGCATGTGGGAAGGAAGAATTTTTCCCTCAGACCAAGGGTCATAGCCTTGGAGCCCTTGGGTGGGAACCTCTATCAGAGAGCCACAGGCACATGAGTTGGTTCAGTTCTCATCAGGATGCCTGAGTTTATCATGGCCACCCCTGCCTGGCATGCAAGTGGGGACGCACCCTCCATGATATCTCCACAAGGCCCCCAAAAGCAAGTGCTGTCAGGTCCCTCAGTGGAGGGGAAATGGACTCCAGTGGAAGAAGCAGGCTTCATCCTGGGACAAGTGAGACGGAGCCTGCGGGAGAGACACCCTAGTCCCCAGTCAGAAGGCAGATGGGCACTGGAAGTAGGAAAGAAGCCTCTCCTAATTATACTGATGGCCTGTAAACTTGAGGCCCCCCACTTACTGACAGACCTTCTCCTCTGCCGCGGTGGAAGTCCAGCATGTGGAGTGGGTCGAGGCAGGCCAGAAGAAGCACATCACGGAGAGCTGGCTCCTTCCTTACCCTCCAGCAGGAGGTTCTATTCTGTGTCTGGTCCCTGTCAGGGATAGAAAAGTCCCCCCTCAACATTTCTTATTTCTCACCTAGGGTTCCAGTCCCCTTCTCAGGTCCCAAGCTCCACAGCCCTTGGGACTATGGGGACCCTTCCCTGGGAGCCTCTCGCTCTCATGCTCCCCTCCCCCATCTCGCCTCCAGCACTCCCAGAGCACGTCACCTACAGTCAGGGAACATGGGCTTCATTAGGATAGATCATCAGAGTGTGTGATCCAATTACGCACTGAATCCTCATTTTTTCGCAGTTCTGTGGTGTCAGGACCTCTCTCTGTCCTTTTGAGGAGACACAAGCTGGTATACTGCTGTCCTCAGTGCAAACGTCAAAGAAAACTATTCATTTTCCTCGTTTTTGCACAGTTGACATACAACGTGACTCAAGTTTCAGGTGTACAACATAGTCACTCAACAATTCTACACATTGTTCAATGCTCACACCGTAAGCGTAGTCCCCGTGTGCCACCATACGTTATTACAATAGTACTGACTATATTCCCCACGCTGTGCTTTTCATTTCTGTGACTCTTCATTTTATATGTGGAACCTTGTACCTTGTGACCCCTACACCTAGTTCACCCATCCCCTCATCCCTCTCCCCCTGGCAACCATCAGTGTGTTCTCTGTAGGTACGAGTGTGTTTCTGCTTCTTTTTTTGTTCATTTGTTTTGTTTTCTAGATTCCATGTGAAGGGAAACCCTGTAGTATTTGGCTCTCTCCGGCTGACTGATTTCACTTAGCCCAATCCTCTCTAGGTCCATGCACGTGGTTGCAAGTGGCAAGATCTCAGTCTTCTCTATGACTGAGGACATTCCATTGTATCATAAATGATATGTTCTTCACCCATTCTTCTCTGGTTGAACACTTGGGTTGCTTGCATATCTTGGCTGCTGTAAATAATGCTGCAATACACACAGGGCCACGTGTATCTTTTTGAATCAGTGTTTTTGTGTTCTTTGTGTAAATACCCAATAGTGGAGTTACTGGATCCTATCGTCCTTCTATGTTTAGGTTGTTCGAGAACCTCCACACTGTTTCCACACTGGCTGCACCAACTTTCAGTTCACAGGGGTCACATTTCAGCACATCCTCCTCTGCATTTGGTATTACTTATCTTTTTGATACTAGCCATTCTGACAGGTGTGCAGTGGTGTCTCATTGTGGTTTTGATTTGTATTTCCCTGCTGGTGAGTGATGTGGGGCTCCTTTCCTGTGTCAGTTGGGATTTGTATGAGAAACGTCTGTTCACGTCTTTTGGAAAACGGTGTATAATTTCAGGTTCTCTAAGTCTTCCGGACGTGGTTCTTTATTTTTAAAATCCAGGTTTGGAACTCAGAAAACTCTCCTTTGGTTTCGACACCCTGTGGCTGAGACTGTTAGAAGATCTGGGCTCCAGGCAAAGCTCTGCCCCTTCACGAGCTCATCAGATGACTCCCTTTAACAGCAGCCACAATACGCCCAATTGAAACATGAAAGTTGTGCCCAGGGCACAAGGAACTACAGACACCGTGGCAGCACAAGGAGATGTATCTTGTCTAGTATCCAACCTGTGACTGTGGATATGAGCCCTCCAGCAGGTTTTATTTTCTACTCGCATCAAATGGGGCTCTAAGGTTAAATAAGAGCGGCATGGGTGGGTAACAGTGTGGGCTCGGGAGCTGGAATGCCTGAGTGTAAACTCTGACTCCAAACTCCACTGGGAACGAGCTGTACGACCTCCGACAACCGTGTCATTTTTCTCACCCATAAAGGAGGACGTGAATCATCCTATGTCA
>NW_023253382.1:0-1241 GCF_002007445.2 Ailuropoda melanoleuca | reverse complement strand
AAAAAAAAGTGTATTGAAGCATTAATATTGAATTGGGAAAGTTGAAAGTGAAATTTCTTTATAAAATTGTACGAATGCACGGTACACTTGAGTAAACAGAAATTATTAGCAACTGCTAAATATAATATACACAAGCAGAATCAACATTCAATGAGCCACACATAACATTAGCCCTGAGCGTTTGCATTTTTAGGGTACATTTCCTACATCATCACATATATTAATCCAGGTACTATTCATCTATCCATGTGAGGAAACCATATTTTTTTAGCTCAAATATACTATCAGTCTTCTTGAGATTGTAATTAAAACAGACACATTTAAATATACCTTTAACAAAGTCTAAAATCTAATAACAGAAGGAAGATGTGGCTGGGTGTGTAGGTGACTTGAAATGGATGTGAGCCAAGAACTGTGGAGGAAGAAGATAACATATGTTTGACGACTCAGGGTGAGATAATCAGACAAAGCAAAGTTCCTCATCTCTGAGCCTCGCTCCTCCAGGATTAGCGCTGCCCTGTGATCACTTGAGAATAAAAGAGTTTGGCTAATGAGAAGCTTTGGATATTGAACCCCCAAAAGACAAAGAGACTCCAAATAGTCTGCCTGTGATCACCCCACTCAACAGCCATACCCAGGTCATTTGCAGGCCACCTGGGCCTCCTTGTCCCAGGGTCCAGCGTCTCTGCACGGGAGCCCAGGGCTCCACCATCTTTCTCTGCTCACTGAGGACAGAACTCCCATTTTTCTTCGTCACATCCAGGGAAGAACTGAGTGCCATTCCTTACTGTTGACACCCAGGTAATCTGAAGTCCCCTGCTTCATGTGTTGCAATAAGGACAGTTCTTTGTTTAGCGGCCCATCTGGTAACTGTGAGGTGAGAACATGCAGAAGATGAGCAGAGTTAGGTGACCTTTGAGGTGCCTGCCTAAGGACCCATCAATCTTCTCAACCTGTTTGCTTGCACCTTTGCACCGATGCGTGACCATCTCTCATTCTGCTAATCTCCTACTCTGACCCTAAAGTCCTGGGGCTTTTTCCATTCTCAAGAGGAATCTACTTTGGCTCGATTTTGAAGAATATTCGAGAATTCTCTAACATTTTCTTTCATTTCTTTGGCAAAGGGCAGAGGTATGTGGCCAGCCTCTCCTTTCCTTTCCACTCCTGGCTCATGATACTCCTTTCTAGAAGAGTTCTTTGCTTTTGACATTGCTTCCTGGTTATGAGTGTTCTGAGACAGA
>NW_023253381.1:1631-9933 GCF_002007445.2 Ailuropoda melanoleuca | reverse complement strand
CTCGTGATCTAAGCACCTCCCAAAGGTCTCACCTCCAAATACCATCACACTGGGGATTGGGATTCAATATATAAGAAGTTTTGGGAAAACACAAAGATTCATTTTATAGCAAATGTATCAAGTAAACTATAGACTTTTCTTCAGATTTCAATGTTTTTCCTNTTTCAATGTTTTTCCACTGTAGTACTTTTCCTAGCACAAGCCAACCTGGAAGCCCACGCTGCATTTAGTTGTCATTCTCCTTAGACACCTCCAATCTGGGACAGTTCCTCGGAATTTCCTTATCTTTCAGGAGCTTGGCACTTTTGCAGAGTACTCAGTTATGTTGTGCCACGTCCTTGCTTGGATTTCTCTGAAGTTTTCCAGTGATGTGATTGAGGGTATGCATTTTTGGCAAGAAAACCACAGGACTGCTGTTGTGTCTTTCCTGATGCATAACGTCAAGAGTCAATACTGTTCTTGTATCTTATACCTTGATTACCTGGTTGAGGTGTGTTGGTCAAGTTTTTCCACTGTGAAGTTACTATTTGTCCTTGTTAACCTATCGCTTAGGGGAGGGATCTGAAGCAATCATCTGTCTCAAAACTTCTGCCCACTAGTCTTAGCATCCATTAGATCTTGCTGGCAACCGTTACCATGCTGTCATTTGCCTAAAGCTGGTTTTCCACTTCCTAATTGTAGTATTTCCGTAGGAAAGAGCTGTCCTTTCTCCCTCACTTACTTGCTGATTCTTCATCTCTGTGGGCTCGCGGGTATTCGTTACTCTGTAAGTTACTTTGCTGCTCACACTGCTCCAGCTCTGGCCATTCAGGCTGGCTCCCGAGTCCTCACACATCCCAACCTCATTTCGTGAGCACCTCCCCACTTTCTGGTGAGACAGGACGCGCCAGGCTCATCTTGCATTTCCCTGTCCCGGCCCTGGATTTGGCCGCTTGCTTAAGGGTCCCATTTGTAAGCGCCGGTTGATCTGAGCAGCAGGAAGGTGTGGTGAGAAAGGAAGAAAGGGCACTAACAGCCCCCTCCTCCCACCCCTGGTCCCAGAGAAGCGCACTTCCCACCAGGAAGGATGTGGCTAACAGCAGGTGGGTGGCTCTTTGTGGACCACACCCGCCAGCCCTGCAGGGGCCCCGGGTGCTCTCCACGGGCGGCGTCGGGTGCGGGGCTGCACCGGGAAGAGCAGGGCGGGGCTTCGGGGCACCTCCGAAGGAGCGCGGGCTCAGTGCTCGCGCGGGCGAGCGCCCCGGGGCCCCTCCCCGACTAGGAGGGCGGGGACGGGGGAGGGAGCGCGGTGAGGAGGGCTCGAAGCCTGGCGGCCCCAGTGCTTGCTCTCAGTCCGACCGACGCTCCGGAGACGGACACTCTGACCCCGCGGAGGTCACTGTGACCGCGACTGGCGTCTGACCCTCCGTGGCGAGGTTGCGCCCGCGAGGGCAGAGCAGGCTCCGCACACCTGGGAGCCTCCGCCTGCACTCCTCGGAGGACGGGGACGGAACGCCTGCCCCCTCAGGACAGCGGCGGCCTAACTTCGCGACCCCGCGCGCGGACCTGACGGGGGTAGGGGACGCGGCGAGGGCGCGGCCACGTGACACGGACGCAGCCAATCGGGGGCGCCGGCGCGGCCTCGGGCCGGGCACGCGCAGAAGCGCCAGCGCCATTGCCTTCCGGCGGCGGCCGCCTCCGGGTCACGTGGCCGCGCCCTTGGCGCGGGGGCGGCTGGGAGGTGCCAGGCACGGCCCCCCGCCTCCGTGGGGCGCGGCCCGGGCGTGGGCGCTCAGTCGAGGTCCTGGGTGGCTACGGGGCGCGGGAGCGGGCGGCGTCCGGCGGCGACAGGTGCAGGCGGGGGCTCACCAGGGCAGCCGGCTCGTGGTCGCATGTTTTCCACCACAGCAGCGGCACCTGTCGGGCTACTAGGAGGCGGCTGGGGGCGCGGGCGGGCAGCGGGGGTGCTGAGGGTGTGGACACTTGGGTTGCTGGGAGGCCTGGGAGGGCGCGGACGCGGGGGAAGCTGGGGGACCTGGGGTGCCCCGAGCCGCACAGCCCCCGTGCTTGGGCGTGGACCGGCTGCTAGGTGATGGCCGCGGTGCGGGGCACCTGCACCTGCGCCACGCAGGGCGCCGGGCTGGGGGCTCGGGTCTGAGGCATCCCGCGCCGCCCGGCCGTAGGAGGATAGGGTCTTATCCTAGCGGAGTCTCACGCTCCCCAGTTAGCAATGCCTGATGGTGGTTTTGGCACCAGCTGTCATCGAGGGCTTCACGTTGTACGTGAAATGTTCACAGTAGTCTCTGAAACATCAGTTTTCCTTCACGAAGTACGGGCTCCAGCACTTCGATGAGGGGTTAGTTGCTAAAGCTGTCACCCACCGCGAAGACCAAGGCCCCTTCTCAGGGATAAGCAGTCTTCCCAGGGCGTCATTTCCAGCACGCTGTTCACCTGTAAGCGGCAGGACTGATGTGTGTACTTGCATTAAAGCCAGAATACCTCCTGCAGGGACAGAGAGCCCAGAACAGTTGATCGTGAGGATTACAATCTTCATCGCCATGCCTGTTAGGAGACTCTGAAAGAGCCAGTGTCGTCCACACCAAACCCCACCAGTTCCCCTGCATCAATTTAAAAGGTCACTGTTGGGGCGCCTGGGTAGCGCAGTCGTTAAAGCGTCTGCCTTCGGCTCGGGGCGTGATCTTGGCGTTTCGGGATCGAGTCCCACCCACATCGGGCTCCTCCGCTGGGGGCCTGCTTCTTCCTCTCTCACTCCCCCTGCTGTGTTCCCTCTCTCGCTGTCTGTCACATAAATAAATAAAATCTTTAAAAAAAATAAAAATAAATAAAAGGTCACTGTTGGTTCCCTACTTCACGTTTGCCATCGCCACCACCTCTCTTTGCTCTCAGTCTTAGCCAAAACCGTAAACTCACAGTCTGAAGTACAGAAACATAAAGTAATAGAGTCCTAGAGGAAGAGAACACTAGACTTCTACAGGATCTTTCCGTCTGCGGTTACATTTGTGGTCCGCCAACCGCAGGCACCGCCATGTCTCTTCAGATTACACTTTCTGAGACCAGAAGAAAACACTCCCAGATGCCTAAGAACAAATCGGCGAGTGCCACTGTCCCTGGCACAGGGTACAAGCCTCAGCGTCCCAGCCAGCTCCCAAAACCATCCTTTGCTTAGAGGAGTCGTCACAGGAGAGGCTTAGACCTCTGGGGACAGGGCCAAGGTCAAAGGCAGGCTGAGTGCAGGCTGGTGCTGGGTGGACTGGGGACTTGGCGGCAGCCTCTCTGAGATCCCAGTTGTCATCCACAACAGCACTGCCCATGGCCTCTGAAAATGCTTTTAAAATTCTCAATGACTCAAAGTCAGGAAAACAAACTATCCATAGCCCACCACCCCAAGTAACATCCAGTAATTGTTTCTCTTGTCTTGTATCACATGGGCAATGACTGAACGTCTGGATGACACTGGGTTTTTGGAGAGTCCTGGAAAATGGGGAAAAGTTAGGAAGCAAGATTTATCTTTAGAGAAAACTTAATTTTCCGAGCTAGTTTAAGGCAACTGGCAGTGAAAACGCAGGTCTTTGTAAGGGGACACCCTGCTTCCTGCTTAGGCTCGGAGGAGAGGCAGTGTCTGAGCTCGCTTAGTCTTAGTCTCTGCCTTCCAAGCTCATCCCATGATTGTTTTAAAGTTTCAACACTTTCAGTTATGAAAAAGCTCACACAAAATTCACACGTACACACGTAGAGAACAGAGTAGAACAGCCCCTGGGGATCTGCTTTGCCTGTTTTGGAATCCTACACCCACTGTCACTGAAACCCTGGCTTCCTAACGCAGCCCCGTGGCTGGGAGAGCCACCCCCGCGGTGCGTGTCAGGTCTGCTCCTCACCGNGAAAACGCAGGTCTTTATAAGGGGGCACCCCGCTTCCTGCTCAGGCTTGGAGGAGAGGCAGTGTCAGCTCGCTTAGTCTTAGCCTCTGCCTTCCAAGCTCATCCCATGATTGTTTTAAAGTTTCAACGCTTTCAGTTATGAAAAAGCTACTGTCACTGAAACCCTGGCTTCCTAACTCAGCCCTGTGGCTGGGAAAGCCACCCCCACGGTGTGTGTCAGGTCTGCTCCTCACCACAGCACGCTGTTCTGTCCCGTGGACAGCCTGTTACCCATTCATAATTGTTGATGAACATTGGGGCTGGAGCACAGCTGCTACGGACACTTGCATACGAGTGTTCACATTTTCATTTCTCAACAACTTCATGATACACATTTTGAATATCCTTGCCTGGAGCAGGGACCTGTTCTCTATGGAGGAAACAGGTGTGCTGACCTANTTGATGAACATTGGGGCTGGAGCACAGCTGCTACGGACACTTGCATACGAGTGTTCACATTTTCATTTCTCAACAACTTCATGATACACATTTTGAATATCCTTGCCTGGAGCAGGGACCTGTTCTCTACGGAGGAAACAGGTGTGCTGACCTAGGAGCTAAAAATGTCACCCATGCCCATGAGTTTCTGATCGAGGAGTCTCAGCAGAGTTTTTTTTTTTTTTTTAAAGATTTTATTTATTCGACAGAGATAGAGCCAGCCAGCGAGAGAGGGAACACAAGCAGGGGGAGTGGGAGAGGAAGAAGCAGGCTCCCAGCGGAGGAGCCTGATGTGGGGCTCGATCCCATAACGCCAGGATCACGCCCTGAGCCGAAGGCAGACGCTTAACCGCTGTGCCACCCAGGTGCCCCTCAGCAGAGTTTTTGAATAGAGAATACATGCACAAGAGACTAAATTCAAAGGTACCAAATGGCGTAGACTGAAGTCCCACTCCAGTCCGTCGTGCAGGTCCCCTCCCCAGAGGTCAGCACCTTAGTTTCTTCTGTACCCTTCCAGAAATAGTGTATGTGCATGAGAGCAAATCAGCAGTTACTACCTTTCTCCTCCTTTTACATCAGGTTCGTCCTACACAGTGTTGTGCTCCTTGCTTGTGATTACTAATGTATTTTAAAAATCATCCCATACTGGCACATAGGGGCCTGTCTCCGGTTATTGAAAGGTAGGAACCATCTCACCCTAGAGAGATCTCATATTTTCATTTAGGTCCCAGAAAGGAGATTTTCAAAGGAAGTAAAGCTTATCTTTGAACTATGGTGTAGGTACAGCAAGAACAGGGATTNGAAGTAAAGCTTGTCTTTGAACTATGGTGTAGGTACAGCAAGAACAGGGATTATCTTTATGAAAATAACTTTTTTAGCTTAAATTTAGGAAGTGAAACTTTGGTTTAAGTGAAATTTCTTAGGTGTAACACCAAAAGAATAAAAAAAGAAGATGCTGATAAATTCTTTCAAAACTGAAAACTTAATGTTCTTTAAGAGACGCTGTTAAAGGGGCGCCTGCGTGGCTCAGTCGTTAAGCGTCTGGCTTCGGCTCAGAGCGTGATCCCAGAGTCCTGGGACTGAGCCCTGCACCTGGCTCCCTGATCAGCAGGGAGTCTGCTTCTCCCTCTCCCTCTGCTGCTCCCCTGCTTTTGCTCGGACCCTCTCTCCCTCAAATAAATAAATAAAATCTTTCATTNTAAGCGTCTGGCTTCGGCTCAGAGCGTGATCCCAGAGTCCTGGGACTGAGCCCTGCACCTGGCTCCCTGATCAGCAGGGAGTCTGCTTCTCCCTCTCCCTCTGCTGCTCCCCTGCTCTTGCTCGCACCCTCTCTCCCTCAAATAAATAAATAAAACCTTTTATTAAAAAAAAAAAAAGAGGCCATACTGGAGTAGGGTGGGCCCTCAATGCAGTATGACTGGAGTCCTCTTAAGAAGAGGGAGGACCGGGGCGCCTGGGTGGTGCAGTTGCGTGATCCCAGGGTCCTGGGATTGAGCCCCACATGGGGCTCCCTGCTCTGCAAGAAGCCTGCTGCTTCCTCTCCCACTCCCCCTGCTTGTGCTCCCTCTCTTGCTGGCTGTCTCTCTCTCTGTCAAAAAACAAATAAAAAATCTTAAAAAAAACAGACACTGTTAGTGAAAACAGGAGCGCCCGGCTGGCTCCGTTGGTGCAACTCTCAATCTCGGGGTTGTGATTTTGAGCCCCATGTTGGGTGTAGAGATTACTTAAAAATGAAATCTTTAAAAAAAAGTGAAAACAAGCTCCATGATGAGAGAAAATATTTGCAAATCATAGATGATAAAGCACTTGTATCTAGAATATGGGAACGACTCATATTCAATAGAAAACCTGATTTAAAAAAAAATGGACAAGAGTGGGGCGTNTTGTATCTAGAATATGGGAACGACTCATATTCAATAGAAAACCTGATTTAAAAAAAAATGGACAAGAGTGGGCCGCGTGGGTGGCTCTGTTGGTTGAGTNTGTTGGTTGAGCGACTGACTCTTGGTTTTGACTCAGGTCATGACGTCAGGGTCATGAGATCCAGCCCGATGCCTGGCTCTGCACTCGGTCAGGAGTCTGCTTGGGATTCCCTCCTTTTCCCTCTGCCCCTGACCCCTCCCTGCTTGTGTGCACGTGTGTGGGCTCTGCCTCTAAAAATAAGTCTTAAAAAAATGAGCAAGAGATTTTAAGATATTTTACCAATGAAGATCTACAGATGGCCAAAAAGCACATGAAAAAATACTCAACATTACTAGACATAAAGGAAATGCAAACTAAAACCACAGGCCTGTTACAATGGCTAAAACTACAAAGGCTGGTACGTCGAATGTTGGCAAACATGAGGGGAATTGGGACTGTCATACGGTGCTGGTGGGAATATAAAATGGCACCACCGCTCTGGAAAATCGTGTGACAGGTCCTTAATGTAAAAGGAATCTAGTGTGATTGCCATTCCCCTCCTAGACGTTCCTCCAGGAGAAATGGCAGCGTCTGTCCATCCAGACTTGTAGTCCCGTGTTGTGAGAAGCTTCTCTGCGACAGCCAGGAGCTACAAGCAAACACCCATCAAGGTTGCAGTGTGGCCGTCCCGTGGAATACGGCTCAGCAACAGAAAGGAATGTGCCACCCCCACGGGCGCTACCACGCAGATGCATCTCAAAATACTTGTGCCGGACGAAGGAAGACCAAAAAGCCAAACGGAAAACACGTGCTGTGGAAGTCCGAAACGTGCAGGGCATACGGTGCGGTGACGCGACCAGACCAGAGTGGCCTGGAGGGGGTGGCGCGTGGTGCGGGAAAGGCAGGAAACCCTTGGGCTGGTGGAGACGTTCGTGGGTGCGTGTGCGTCAACACCTGTCAGACTGCCTGCTCTATATGTGTGCAGTGAATTGTAGGGTGAGCACCCTTCAAAAACCGTTAAAGACCGCAATCCATCCATCCATCCATCGGGGCTACAAACCCATATCGAATATGACCTAGCAGTTCTGCTCTGAGGAGCCCACCCATGTGGAAACTGCCCACGCCTGTCACAAAGCCCAGAGCAGTTTTATTCACAGTGGCCTCAACCTAATGCCCATCAACGGGTGAATGGAAAACGGAGTTGAGACCTCGAAGCCTAAAATGTTTATTATCTGGCCGTTGACAGAAGGGGACTGCTGACCCCTGAACTGTGCATGAATAAATAAATCACCTCGAAACCTTTGTGCTCCGAGAAAAAAGCGAGACACCGAAGTCCACAGATGTGGTTAGAGACAAGTGGCTCGGTGGTTGCTGGGCGGGGACAGGCAGGGACCGGCTGCCCACGGGCTGGGGGGGCACTCTCTGGGTGACACAAGTGTTCTAAAACAGCCCTGAAAGTTTGCTAACTCCCACCCAACTGTTTAGCATGGCGACTGTCACAGTATGTAAATACGTCTCCGTGACGCTGTAAACATTCGGGGACTACATTTTACACGTCCCTGTTCTCCGCCACCTGTACGGGAAGCTTAGGGCTCCATAAATAGTTGCTGATTTAATTGAGTAGCGTGTACAAGAATTAAAAAAAATTTTTTAAGATGTTATTTTTAATTATTTGAGAGAGAGAGAGCACAAACTGGGGAGTGGCAGAGGGAGAAGCAGGCTCCCCGCTGAGCAGGGAGCCCCAAGCAGGACTCAATCCAGGGCCCTGGGATCGTGACCTGAGCAGAAGGCAGATGCTTCACCGATTGAGCCACCCAGGCATCCCAAGAATTTTTAAAAAATTGAGTGATGGGGCGTCTGGGTAGCGCAGTCATTAAGCGTCTGCCTTCGGCTCAGGGCGTGATCCTGGCGTTCCGGGATCGAGTCCCACATCGGGCTCCTCTGCTGGGAGCCTGCTTCTTCCTCTCCCACTCCCCCTGCTTGTGTTCCTCTCTCGCTGGTTGTCTCTATCTCTGTCACATAAATAAATAAAATCTTTAAAAAAAA
>NW_023253381.1:0-1549 GCF_002007445.2 Ailuropoda melanoleuca | reverse complement strand
GGGATCACTGTCAGATTAAATCTAAGGAAAAAATGAGCGAATCGAAAAATGTCAATTAACTACCAAACACATTAAGGCAGGTGTACAACATAATTATAATAAATATTTTTAATTACGTTTTCAAACACTTAAGCATAAATGTTAATATTTGGTTGTTAGAAAATACACATAGTATTTTCCCCTCTGCGTTGACATAAATATTTGGCTTATGGAAATAATACCCATTTAAAATGAAATTTTTTAGGCACTTGGGTGCAGAAAGTGCTAGAGAATAAAACCCAATTTTACTTATAAGAGAGCAACCAAAACTGTATCTGATTAAATATTCTATTTTCAACATTTTTCGCATTACTGAGCTAAGAAAAAAACATTGTGACCAAATGTATCCATATAATATTTTGAGTTCCAGAGTATTTTCAACAGGAAAAATTTAACTGATAAAAATTTCAAGTTCCTTTTAGTCTGTTCACTGCGATGCTAAGTTTCAGTAGACACAACCCAAGGAAAGAATGAATTTCTTTTTAATAACTTTTGCTTAAAAAAAACAGTCTTGGTGTGGCGGGCAGCCGCGCAGCCATAACCCAACTCGAGAGGGCAGCACGCGCACACAGCTTTGAAACAAACGAGCGGGCTGACTGGCTGCCACCGTGAGCTGCTGCCATTCAGTTTCCATATCAAATTACCTATAGATTTTTGGGAGATGTGTCAATGAACTGTATAAATAAGACATAAAAGTACAGAAGCCACACAGTGAATGTGATTTCAGAAACTCCCGGACTGAGATCCGTCTCAGGAGAATTCCAGGCACGTTTCTTAGGGAATACGTTCTTGCTATGGAAGTCTTCCTCGTGAATGTCTCAGGCCGTAGACAAGAAGGTGCCCAGTTGCGAGGTTTGAAGGCCACACACTCCAGCCGCGGTAAGGACGGGAGCCGTCGGGTCCTGCGCTCACTGGGCCGGCGGCAGGGCCCGCAGGTGCTGCAGAAGCTGCTCGCAGTAGGCGGGAGACCGGTGCTTGTGGACGACAGCCTCCGTCTCTCTCACCAGGAGCTCAGGGAACAGAATNGAGCTCAGGGAACAGAACGCTGCCTGCTTTGAGGACCTCTGCAAAACAGCAACACATGCTTAAAATGCCCGAAATAAATATTAAACCAGCTACTGCTTATGCGAATAAACTTCACATTCAAGTTAAAACAGCTACGAACAGAGCAGACTACAAAGTGAGGCAAGTTATCCAGGACTCAGAGGCCACGCGTGACCCAATGAGGAAGGGTCAGCTATCCGAGAAGACATAAGGGTCCTTAATACGCACCAGCCTAATAACAGAGCACCAGACTACACGGGCCAAACGTGGAGCTAGCCCTCCACGCCCACTCTCAGAGTGCAGGTCAGTGAGGACATGGCCGACTCCACAGCACCATCCACTAGGGGCCACGACAGAGATCCGCACACGTGTCCGTCCAACAGCAGCAGAACACGTGCTCTTCTCGAGCGCCCCTGGCACACTCACCAGACAGGCCACGTTCTGGGCCATGAAAGACACCGTAACA
>NW_023253380.1:15827-16296 GCF_002007445.2 Ailuropoda melanoleuca | reverse complement strand
CAAAATGTTAACAAGGTTGCCCAAGGTCTACTCCTTAAATGATCTGAGCTAATCATCCTGCTTGGCCACTCCCTGACATCTCGATTTCAAGAAATAAAAGTTCTAGATGAAAATACATATTGAAAACATGCGCTGAAGTGGTGATCTGAAATCAGGCATATTTCACTTCATCAGCTACATGATGTATCAGGGATTATGGGATGTTTCTACGTACACCTTGTCCTGATAGAAATAAAGTTGTATTTTTACCTATATTGTTATTTTATGAAAGGATCACTATTTGTCTTCCTCTCTACTCTCAGCTTCCTTCTAGCAACTAATACTAATTACAGGAAGGTTGAATCACCATCATGTGTGATTAACTTCAATGGCGTCCCTTTCTCCTCCACTTCAGACATCCTCTCCTTTCATGGAGTTCTTCTCAAGGCCACTTAGGACATGGGTGACACCTACAGAGAATACTAAAACC
>NW_023253380.1:8162-13425 GCF_002007445.2 Ailuropoda melanoleuca | reverse complement strand
CCCCAAGGATTGTTTTTCATTGGTAAATGAATGAGAAGTGGAACAAATTGACTTTCACGATCACTAAAGTTTAGAAGAACTAGGAAAAGAAAATAATGCTGAATCTAAAATTTAGTCTCATAAGACTAATAAAGGTAAAATACTTTTTTCCATTTATTCTCATGTAACCCCCAAGGGATTTTTGTCCAGTGAAAGTGGCACATGGAAGGATGTTCCACAAAGACTCATTCAGTGATCAGCTCAGCAGGGTTCAACACTAGACCTCCAACCAAATGAGAGCTAGACACTCTCCCCTTGGCTTCAATTCATTTGGGAAAAAAGCGTATCTTTGGATAGCTCACTGTACTCCATGCTAGCACACCAGGATGATAAGACTTCATTCCTGACTCAAAATATAGGTGGAGATGCATCACTGTCTGACCTAAACCAGGCCACCTGTAATTAGAAAATAAATTCGCTACCAGCCCAAGAGCTAGGTTAGTAGATACACAAAGATTTTAGGAGTAACATCATAAAATGAGAACAGAGGAGGTCTTGAAGGGAGAAAAAAGGGTTTGGTAATTATTAATAGGCAGAAATGCTAATAATGATTTAAAAAATTCAGCAATTTTCAGAACTAAGAAATCTTTCCCCTATTTCATGTATTTCTAGAAAATGAATCTAGATGCAGTTTTGAATAGGTTTGTATACCAGAAAACATAATTATATTTGATTTTTCTTATTTTTCTATGGCCAGTGTAAGAAAAAAAATTGTACTAAATCACTCCAGTTACTAATTAAGTCATGTTCAATAATATATTTTAGTCTTCGAATGTACCCTACTAAAAGAAATACAATTTTTGAATCAAGCAAAAGCTAATTATTTTAAATTTCACTCTGCCAATTTCTAAAATGTATTCAGAAATTTATATGAAAATTATTTCAATGGCCACCGTGCTTAAATTTCTTTTATTTTAAAATATACATTTTCTTATTAAATCTATTTATTTGAATTTTAATTAACATTCGAATATGTTAATTTGTAAAGGTACTTAAATATGCCAATGCTCCTGGGTGGGTATTTGAAACACGTTTCTGTAAATTTAAAGGACCCTTTAAACTTTGAAAACATAGCTATTATTTTGTACTTTCAAAGCGTGGTGTTGCCTATGACCCTTTTTAACTGAATGTCTTCTAAGCAGTGAGCCTGCCACACTTCACCCATGTAATGGACACCCTGTGGATAAAATCATGATGCTTCGTCTTCCTGGCAGCATTCTCTTCTCTCCTGAGGGAACTTCTAATGGGATGACTCTGGTGTCTTGAATGTTTTTTTCAATTTCCTTCATATGACACACAGCCTATTCTTATTATGCTGGTTTTTTTTTTCTTTTGTAAAAATTCTGATCTAGAATTTGGCCTACTGTAGTGTACTGCTTATAGGACTCTCTTTTCAGCAACTTTGAACAGATTATTGAGGTTTAATTGACATACAATTAACCACACATGTTGAAGGACACAATTGGATAAGTTCTGAGTATGTAAATAAACATATATTGGTCAAATTCTAAAAAGATATGTTGAAATATTGGTTTCTTCAGGATGTGACCTTATTTGGAAATAGGGTAACTGCAGATGTAATTAGTTAATATGAGGTCGTATTGGAATTCCAATATGACTAGTGTTTTTTGGTTTTTTTATGTTAGTCACCATACAGTACACCATTATTTTTTGATGTAGTGTTCCATGATTCATTGTTTGTATATAACGCCCGGTGCTCCATGCAATACCTGCCCTCCTTAATACCCATCACCGGGCTAACCCATCCCCCCACCCTCCTCCCCTCTGAAACCCTCAGATTGTTTCCCGGAATTCATAGTCTCTCATGGTTCCTCTCTCCTCTGATGTCCCCCCCCCCCTTCATTTTTCCCTTCCTTTAAGAAGTGGGAACTTCGGAAAAAGACACAGATGCAGAGAAGATGGCCATATGAAGATGGAGGCAGAGACTGCAGGGATGTTGCCCCAAAGCCAGAAACACCCAGGACTATTACGGACTGGAAGAAGCAAGGAAGGATCCTCCCGTACAGACCTCAGAGGAAGCATGACCCTGGAACACACTGAGTTTGGACTCCTAGTCTCCAGAACTGACGTCATAAAATTCTGTTACTTTAAGCCAACCAGTTTGTGGTAATTTATTATAGTAGCCCTAGGAAACTAATAAAATTTGCAGTCAGGAAACTGACAACAAAAATAGCAAACAAATGCATCACCTCAAAAAGTTACATGATCCCCTTGCCATTGACATCTCCCTAACACTCACCCCATCCCCATGAAACCACTGAACATTTTTCTGTCATCATAGATTATATTGCATTTTCTACAATTTTACATATATTTTACATAAATTTATAAGAATTCTAGAATTATATGAAATATAGACATAAGGCACGCAGTGGATTCTTTCAGCATAATTATTCTGACACTCATTCATGGTGTTGTTCATTCACATGCACATTCATGTGTTGCTCCTTTGTGTTAACAAACAGTATTCCATTACATGACTTTACCGCCATTAGTTCATTCACTCACCTGCTGACATACACTTAGATGGTTTACAAAATCCTGGCTATCCGAAATATACCAGGTATATACGTCATACGAGTGTACAAATATCTGTATGGAGTTACACTTTCACTTCCCTTGGGTAGAGAGACCCCCTACCCGTGGAATCACCGGGTCACAAAGCAGGTACATGTTTACATTGTAAAGGAACTACCAAACTGTCTTCCCGAGTGTATGAGAATTCCAGTTCCTCCACACCCTTGTCAACACTCGGTATGTGTATTAATTGTGCTTGGTTATTTTCTGTATATTATGACGTTCTGACCTCTCTTGGGGGCCTTCAAACCCAGAAAGAGACTGCCCTTCCCGGAGCTAGAGGATTCCTGAAGATAACGACAACCTTCCCACAAGCACGTTTCCACGTACACACCAAGCAGTGCACTGTCCGTGCCCCAACTATGTCTTACCCAGCTCTCCCTCCCACGCCCGTACGGTCGTGTCCCCTTGCTGGGGAGCACACGTGCCAGGACGCAGCGGTGCCGGAAACCGTGGAGAGTACCGAACCCCGTGGACACGACGCCCTTTCCTATACCTCAGCCCCTCTGACAAAGCTTAATGCCTACAGGAGGCACCGGAAGAGACCCAGCAGTACCCAGTACCAAAATAGCGTCATTATAGCAATATACGTTCACAAAAGCTCATGGACGTGGCCCCCCTCTCCCCAAATCCCTTATTACACTGCACTCACCCTTGTCTCGGTGACGCGCCACGAAACACCCACAGCAGGACAGGAAGCAGGACCAAGGAGGCGGGCACGCCACGTGAGCGGAGCCACAGCTGCTCCCCGAAGCAGGTTCGAGCTCGGAGCCGAAGCCGNGCAGGTTCCAGTCGGAGCCGAAGCCACGGAGCCAGGGAGCTTGGGTGCTTTCTCTGCCCTGAATGGGTTTCAGGCAACTAGAGACCACCTCTGTGGCCCCAGACGCACCAGAGTGATTCGAACCAGCTGAGCCTAAAGTTTTGACTCCTTCTTGTATTTGTAATACAAATAACCTTTTCAGAAAACATGTGCACAGGGATATTTTGAAACTCACAACACTTGTCAAGGGGAAATTAATTTCCACTTGAAATAAGGTAATGTGAATGTTGAAAATGCCCCTTGGAAATTTAATCACAAAACAAAAGATCATGCCTAAGGAGTAAATTTACATACAAAAAAATAATCTATCACATGGCCTAAATGTTGCTTTATTGCAACCCAGTTTAGTAAGTAATCTAGCTGTGTGATCTTGGGTGAGTCATTTAGTTTCAGTGTGTGCATATAAATAACTGACTTGTGAGGGTACAGTGAGGCATGTATTCAATAATCATAAAAATAATAAAGCAAGTCCATGATACCTTATTTTAAAAATTGTAAGATATCTTTATATCCATACATCTATATGTATAGACAGGAGTTATTTACATAACTAATGATGGCTATACTTTCCTATTTCCATGTGAAACACAAGTATACATGTACTTATAAAAATTTAAATTTTAGATTTGATAATATTTTATGATATTATGAAATATTCTTCATATCAAAGGAAGAAAAGTCCTATAGGATCTTCTCTTCCAAGAGTAATAACAAGAGGCAGATTTGTTCAAAATTTTAAAATGACTGTTGAAAAATGTTGAAAAGCTATCAGAGAATTTTTACCGTAAACAAAATAAATTAAAATGCATGGCTAGAGCTTTGGGATGTTTTTGTAAAACCTTATAAGCTTTTATGTTTGGAAATCAAACTGGCAACATCGAATGATTGCTTCTTTTTTAGCCTTCCAGAAATCCAGGGTTTGGATGACTAAGAGACACAGTAAGAATAGGTTTGCACATGTACGTATTTACCTTTAGACACAGACCAAGCAAACAAATATGAAAAGCCGAATGAAATAACCGTTTGTCAAATTTGTTATACTGTGAAATAGGAGATAGTCTCATTATAAGAGCAGAAGATTTTTATTTTATTTCAACTTCCCAAACTATTCTTTGTAGAACTCACCATAGCAGCATTCTTGTGGCAAGCGAAATGAGCATGGTGTTGATATCCGTAGAGGGGGAATCACAAAAGAATTCTGGACTTACTCCAGTTTCAGACACCACAGAGAGAAAATTAAAATTAAACTTTAAAGGTGAAGCATTCAAGACTAAACTAATAAAACATATGATTTTAAAAACTGAAATAATTCTGAATTTTATAGGCATATGAATATCACTGACTTGAATCTAGTTTCATGGTGTGATGAATAAAGCAGCCATGTCATTGAGATTAAGTCAAGCTGCCCCTAAAAATAACACTGATTGAGCAGTTATTTCATGATTCATCCTTTAGTTTCCTCTTCTTAAAAAAAAATTGTTATTAACAAGCTAAGTGCTCATTATGAATAAATGAGTAATAATGAATAAATGAAGGAATGTATAGCTCAAATATAATCTTCTCTAAAAAACTTGGTGACTCTTTCCTAAGAGATTTCCAGAATCATGCACTTCTTGATTTATTCACACTTTCAGTACGGCTTTTCTAACATTGCTTTAGTATTATGATCATGTATTTTATTTCTCTGTGACTTTCTGGTGTGCAAAGAGCACATTTTCTGTTTGCCTTTTCATTCTCAACACAAAGTATGGCATTTTGCATATTAAAGGTGATCAGTGAATGTTTGACAAAAGAATTAAGGAATGA
>NW_023253380.1:3282-7973 GCF_002007445.2 Ailuropoda melanoleuca | reverse complement strand
AATTAAGGAATGAAGCAATAGGCTTCCTAAGCACAGTCTCACTCCGTTGACAGTAGCAATTAGATCATTACAAATTCAAGCCTTTTATTTCATTCCTTCACGAATATTGGTAGAGTGCTTAATATAAAGTAAATTCATCCACAGCTACCGATCAGCTTTCCACTGAAGATAACATCCGTGAACGTAAATAAGGGAGAGGAGGGGAGAAATCCCCAATGGCACACAAAGCCCGAGGCTAAAGCTCTGGGGGCAGGAGATAGGAAGTTATTACGGGCTCCATAAAAAACTAGTTAGGGTGCTGTTGGCTGCTTAAGCTTTCTGGTTATCAGTTCCTTCGTTAGTATTATGAAGGGATCACCTTACTGATAAACATTCCCTGTAGGTCTAACATTCTATTTTTGTGACCGAGAGCTGTACTGTCAGGGACGAGCTCTGTAGGCTCCTCATGACATTGCTTGAAGCACAGGCATCAAATCATTCCAACGGGTATCAACAGGGGAAACCAGACTTCTAAAATTATTCTATGTGCAAAAAGCGGCACAAACAGAGGCAATGAGAGGTCAAGTCCTGGTGGTGGTGTGTGGTGGGGAGAGAAAGCTTCAAGAGAAGTGTTACCAAAAAATATGGACACTAAACCTAGGCTTTTCAGGCTGAATTTTGCAGGGACACAGCCGGGGACGTCATGGGAATAGTCGTTCCAAATGTCAAAAACAACATGTGCAAAGAATAAAGGTTTGAAGCAGTGGGAACGTAAAGGAAATTGAAAGTAGTTTGGTTTTGTTGGAGAATTAATCTGTGTGATGGCGACTGGAGTCATAGGCAATAGCCAGACCTAAAGGATCTTGGATTCCATGTCTAAGGGTGTAGACATTCTTATTTGTGCGGTGATGGACCATTAGGAGGCGTTTTAACAACGGAGCGACATGACCGATCATTGTTTGCAAAGCTGATGAAGGCTGCTGTGTAAAGACTAACTCAAAGAAGTAAAACGAAAAGCAGTGGGTCTCTAAGAGGGAAGTGAGGAGAAACTGCAGGGGAGATGGTGAAGGGGTAAACTGGAACAGGAGCAGTGACCTGGAAAGGGGCGCAGGTCGAGAGAGATTTGCGAGGAAGAATCAGCAAATAAGATTTGTTAATAGACTAGATTTGGAATCAGGGAAGAATTACAGGACAGAGTAGGAGATTCTTTTAGGTCCGGCAACTGAGGGGAGATGATGTCATTAAATGAGATGGGCAATGTAGAAGCATAAACATGCTGGTGGAAGAAAGATGGCGAATTTGGTTTTAAATATGTTAAATCTGAAGTGCCTTTGGAACATTCAGGAAGGAATAGCCTTTTGCAATTAGTCCAACAGTCCTGCCTTGAAAGTCTAGCATCATGCTCTCACCCCTTCCTCATTTCCTACTGTTCTCTGCTTTCCTGCTCTAACCAACACTACCATCTTTAGATTCCTTGAACATGCAACAGTTTTCTGCCCCGAGCTTTTGCATTTGTTATTTACTCTATTTAAAATAATTTCTGAGGGGCACCTGGGTGGCTCAGTTGGTTAAGTATCCGCCTTCAGCTCAGGTCATGAATTTGAGGTCCTGGGATCAAGCCCCACGTCAGGCTTCCTGCTCAGCAGGGAGCATGCTTCTTCTTTTCTCTCTGTTTCTCCACCCTGCTGCTCGTGCTTGCTCTCTCTCTCTCAAATAAACAAACAAATTATTTAAAAAAATAATTTCTAAGGTGCCTGGGTGGCTCAGTCTGTTGAGTGTCTGACTCTAGATTTCAGCTCAGGTCATGATCTCAGGATCCTGGGATCCAGTCCCACATAGGGCTCCCAGCTGAGCAGAGAGTCAGCTTGAGATTCTTTCTCTCCCTCTGCCTCGGCCCCTCCTCCCCACTCACATGTGTGCTCGCTCTCTCTCTCTAAAATTATTTCTCCTAAAATATTTATAGCAATGGTTTATGTTTATTATTATGTCTCAGAATACTGTCTTCTTAGAATCACCTTCTAGTACTATCTGAAGTTGCTCATTACCCCAGTCATCTTTATCAATTCCTATTTTATTTCCTGCATTGCTTATATGACTATCTAAAATAGTCTTGGTTATTTATGTATTTACTTGCTAATTGTTTGTTCCCCCCTCCCCACCTGACAAAAAAGCTCTATGGGAACATGGATTGTTATTCGCTGTTTCTACACCTACATCTAGAGCAGAGCCTGATATGTACTAAACGTCCTGCCAAAATTCATTCAATGAATAACTGAACCTATGGCCATGGAATTATGGAGGAAGGATGGGCTGATACTCACTGGGGGGCACAAGAAGATTTACTGGGGCGTTTCAATTGTCCAAGCCCGTTCTACAGCTGGGAGAGCTGCTAGCAATGGGTTCACACAATTGGATTTTGTGTGTGTGTGAAATTCACAAAATAAGATATTTTAACCATGGTAAAATACTATCTTTTTTTTAACTCTGACCTTTTCTACTCTACCCTCCTCATGTCAGGTGATGTTGAAAAAGGCATATTTGAAATCTGGCTTCAAAAGTTAAGTCGGGATACATTTAGTTTGGTTTTTAAATGATGATATTATATAGTTCACAAAATAAAAAAACATAAATGCAGAATTACATACAGACAAGGATATTTACTTAGAATGAGAAAAGAAATAATAAATTACAAATTTTAAAAAACTAACAAATACCTTAAACATCACAGAGTCCAGAGAAATAATATATTTTTATGCTATTTATTTCTGACATACTTCTATAACACTTCTTTTCTGATATTTTTGGCTGGGTACTCTTTGACCTCCTCTTCAAATTGCAGTGCTTTGGTGATATAATTCTCTTTCTTTTTTTCTTCCTTTCTTCCTTTCTTTCTTCTCTTTCCTTTCCTTTCTCCTTCCTTTCCCTTTCCCTTGCCCCTTTCCCCTTACCTTTCATTGCTTCCTTCCTTCCTCCTTCCCTCCCTTCCTCCCTCCCTCCCTTCCTTCCTTCTAGACTCCAGCCCAGCTAGAGCACAACACGAGCCTTGAACTCATGATCCTGAGATCAAGATCTGAGCTGAGATAAAAAATCAGACATTTAACCAACTAAGCCACCTTGGTGCCTCAATTTAATTTTCTATACAAATAATAAAAAGAAAATTCTACTTTTCCACTAGCATGGTTGATTTTTTAAAACATTGGTTGTTTAAAAAATATTTTTAGCATTATAACTTGTTAATGGAATATCATATAACTTTAAGGATTGTTTTCAAATTTGGGAAAAATCTCAAGTTTCCTTCACATGAGTGGTTACTTTCATACTCACTGACTTCACAGGTTTGTACCCTACAAACACAGGAATTCTGATAAATTCTATTTTGTGTAATTGCCACTAAAAAATAGTATGATGTGCTTATCTTTGCATATACCCAAAAAGAAAGAACTTCTATTACTTGAGAACCAAATTCTCTAATTGCATGTTATTCATTCAACATTAGAAGAATTTTCAGTTATGTACATTTCAAAATGTATTTCTCCTCCATCCTTCATATACTTCTGGTACTGAGTCACTTGGGGTACATTCACATTTCAATGAAATCTTTGGCCCTGCTGCTCTGTCACACCATTAGAAGAGTCAGTGTTTGGGGTTGACTAGGTGACCTACTAATAACCTGACTATATGCCTACACAGCTACACGGACGTAGTTGATATATATACAAGATGGCCTAAGGGAAAGAGGAGATGGACAAGACAAGAATTCTCACATGAATTGTTTAGTAAAGAAGTCAGTAAAAGATTTAGGAAATAAATGGGCAGAGGTGAAGAATTATAACAGGTAAAGGCAAATATCATGGAAGAAAGGCAAGAAAAAATTTCATGTCTATAAATATGCTTAAACAATGTTTATACAGTACTAAACCACTGATCATTATGAACTGATATTTTAAAGAATTAAAAATTAAGATAATATAAAATATTGGATTTTAGAATGGAAAGTTTTCATGTAAAATTGGAAAGAATACTTGTATTACTTTCCTAAGGCTGTTGTGACAGATTACTGCAAACTGAGTGGGTTAGCCGACAGAAATTGTCTCATAGTTCTGGAGGCTAGAAGTCAAGATCAAGATGTTGGCAGGTTTGGTTCCTTCTGAATGTCATGAGGGAAAGAATTGATCCAGGCCTTTCTTTTTGGCTTATAGACAGTTGTTTTCTCCCTAGGTCTTAATTTTTTCTTTTTCCTGTGCATGTTTGTCTCTAGGTCTGAATTTTCCCTTTTTAAAAGGACATCATCCCACTGGATTAGGGACAGCCTTAATGATCTCATTTTAACTTGATTGCCTCTGTAAAGACCCCATCTCCAAATAAGGTTATATTCTGAGACATCAGGGGTTAGGACGAGAACATATCTTTTGGAGAGGACACAATTCAACCTGTAACATATTAAATTTAAAATTATATTTAGTGTTACTAAGTAATGAGTGAAACAATAAGATGGTAAGAAAACGTCATAATTAACCGAAATAGTTTGTTCTCCTCTGGTTCCATTGATTGAGGGAATGCAAGTCACTGAAGGAATGGGTATTTTAAAATAAAGATTTCATTCAAAATAAAACATCCAGAGTATACAAAATATAACATATATACATATAATATAAATATAATCTATAGGTATAAAATATATAAATATAAAATATATCTTTTAAACTATTGAC
>NW_023253380.1:0-2623 GCF_002007445.2 Ailuropoda melanoleuca | reverse complement strand
TTTTTTTCCACTACCCTTCTTTGTAATAGGAATAATAGTGTCAAATAAAAGGGGAAGAAAAGCAACTTATCTGGAAAAATAACAGCTTCTTTCAAAGTACTTTTTTTTTTCATCCATAGAGTAACAGCTTCTGAAAAAAGAAATGGTTCTGATAAAGGAAATTTTGGTGGTACTTTCTAGAAACCAGGCACATCATAATGATATGAATACACTAATAAGAATAGAACTTGGGGCAGTGGGTGTCTTTTTGCATAGGATGGATAACATCTTGAAGTCCTAGATGGAAATAAATGTGCTTTGTCTTCAGTATTTAGGAGACAGATACAATGACATTTCCCATATTAAAAAGAAGCAGATAATTACATGTGCTTACTTGGAATGTAACGATGTATTTCTTCTTTTGTCCTGGCCCTGCCACAGCTGTGCCCATTCTTGCCAAGTGTTCCATCTGTTACCATCCATCAGGAGTTATGCAGTATAACAATAGTGCAGCCTTCTCTTGCATTCTGAAAGGGGAGTGTGCACTTTTCAGGGCCCTGGGAGTGAAGGCGCACAGGAACTTGGTGATGCCCCCACAAGAAGGTGTGTGTTTTGATTTCTCATTGTTAACAGGCTACAACTATGCTTCTTTCTCTATAGCAAAATTTCCTGTCTAGCTAGGCTATTCATAGATACGTGCCCAAGAAGCAATGGCCCCCTGGATGGTCCCTCTCTTTACCCCCAGACTGAACATGGAGACCAAGGCAGCTGACAGGGCCAATAAAATTACTGGGTGCCAGTCATCAGGATTGGTAAAGATGTAAGAACTGGCAATCCCAAAAGAAGGAAAATCTTTCACCTAAGGGTTCACACTGAAGGTGTCAGTAGAAGAGAAAATAAACATTTTGATTATGAAATTAGTTTCCCAGGGCAGCCAGGGCTTTGACTGAAAGGCATCTCCTTTCTGTTTTGGCACCTACTTTCCTGGGGTTGGTGGGGGGGCTCAGAATTCACAAAGCGTGAAAGGCCGGGGCTGTCTCAGTACGTTACNCCAGGGCTGTCTCAGTACGTTAATCTGTAACATTTCAGCCCATCTTGCCTCGGTTAGTTCCTAGACAGATACACATATATCCGATGAAGAAAGAGAAATGAAGGGATTGAAATTATTTGAATTTTTAAAAGCTTGAAATTAGATATAATCTTTCAGATGTTTATAGTTTGTGAATAGCTTCAATCAATGGCAGAAATCTTAATGACAGACTTTGCTGTTATCTTTGTCCCAATATAGCATTTCCCCCACTTTCCATAGGTTGTTGGTAAGTAGGGATTACCAGTACACACTGTTGTTTGTTTTCTTTTGTTNTTCACACTGAAGGTGTCAGTAGAAGAGAAAATAAACATTTTGATTATGAAATTAGTTTCCCAGGGCAGCCAGGGCTTTGACTGAAAGGCATCTCCTTTCTGTTTTGGCGCCTACTTTCCTGGGGTTGGTGGGGGGGGCTCAGAATTCACAAAGCAGTGAAAGGCCAGGGCTGTCTCAGTACGTTAATCTGTAACATTTCAGCCCATCTTGCCTCGGTTAGTTCCTAGACAGATACACATATATCCGATGAAGAAAGAGAAATGAAGGGATTGAAATTATTTGAATTTTTAAAAGCTTGAAATTAGATATAATCTTTCAGATGTTTAGAGTTCTTGAATAGCTTCAATCAATGGCAGAAATCTTAATGACAGACTTTGCTGTTATCTTTGTCCCAATATACCATTTCCCCCACTTTCCATAGGTTGTTGGTAAGTGGGGATTACCAGTACACACTGTTGTTTGTTTTGTTTTGTTTTTTGGACATGATTTCTTTCTTTGGTGAACTAAGATATGCTAAAGGAAATCGAGAGAATTTGATATGGACTGTCGTATTTCCCAAATTCTATACTGTTAAGATTCTTGTGCATAAAATCCTTGTCTAATGCAGCTCTGTGTCCTCACTGTGCCTTGTGCCCTGTAGGTCTTTAGCGATTAATGCTAGGATGATGGATGCTTCCCACTTTCCTGACTGTCCAAACAATGCTGAGGTCATAGAAGTGATCTATGATATATGTAAGTAAATGGCACAATATGAGGATTAAAAAAGGAGAAATAGCCCCATTGTTAAGTCATTTTTTTGAAACACATAAGCAAGAATAGACAGCATTCATTATTTCTGTCCTGTGTCAAAGCTAGGCTTTTTTTTTTTTTTTAAGAGGGTGGGGAGGGGCAGAGGGAGAAGGAGAGAAAGAGAACCTCAAGCAGGCTCCACACTCAGGGCAGAGCCCAATACAGGGCTCCATCTCATGACCCTGAGTTCATGAGCTGATCCAAAATCAAGAGTCAGATGCTTAACCAACTGAGCCACACAGGCGCTCCAAAACTATTCTTAAACATCCTTTGAGTAAAAGTCATGAGATGGATGATGTCACTCTGTGTCAGGTTCTGGCTAACTTGAACATCTTTACCATGGACCCAGCCTTATAGAGGGACTGACCCAACATTCTCTTTTCTTGCTTAAAATTTGTGAGGGAGAACTGACTCAAATGGTTGCATGTATTTATGCCTCATGCAATCAACTCTGGCACAAGGAGGGGCTATAATGATAAAAATAAAAATAAA
>NW_023253379.1:0-1502 GCF_002007445.2 Ailuropoda melanoleuca | reverse complement strand
TCCCAGCTGCCCTGGGCGCAGCCCCCTGGACAGAGTTGAGAGCCAGCCCTGCTCCTCGCTGCCGTCGGGGGGACAAGTGGGGCCTCCGCTCCAGGGCCGTCAGGCAATGAACATTCCAGGCCCAGCCTCCTGCAACTCAAACACAGCATTATGAGAAACGCTCAAAGCCCAGGACAGTTGCAAACACCTTTCTTCATTATGATTTTTTTTCCTTGAGCTTGCTAATTAAATCATTAAAATTTTATCTTCACTTAACCATGGATAAGAACCATTTGAAACATTTAATTAGTATGCTGCTGGAGGTAAATACAGGAGCCAGGGATCTCTGCAAGTTGGGTCTGTTAGGAAGTGGGGGGAGCCGGGTGCATGAGGTGGGGGAAGGAACACAGATGCAGGAAAAGAGAAAGAGAGTGGATGGCTTACTTACAAAAGAACCAGCAACCCGAGTCGTCAGAGCCATCCGCCTGGTCCTGCCCTTCTGCCTTCCTCAGAAGCCAGGCCGGCAGCCACCGCCAAGTTCTTCCACAGTGGTGCAATCCCTGTGTGCCCTGTGTGTGTGCATGTGTGTGTGTGTGAGTGAGAGAGAGAGAGAGAGGACGAGGTTGAGCATTCCAGGGCTCTGGGCTCAACAGTGGAAATGGCATTTCAAATTTTACATACATTTACATTCAGGGTTTCTGAGCTCCCTGCCCTTCTCCCACTCCCAGCCGGCAAAATAAAACATCATGAAATAAAATCGAAGTACTGCAATGCTAAGGTCAAGTTCATATTCATCTGGTTGGGAAAAGGGCCCCCCAAGCCCCATGAAAACAGAAACTGCCAGTGGCGAGCCCGCCCCAGGGCCCAGCTGCCTGCAACTTCAAGCTGGCTTTAGGCTCTCCTTAGCCGTTAGGATGCGACGCCTGTCCTGGTTTGCCATGGCCACCCTGACACAAGGTACCACAGACTCAGTGGCTTAGGACAGTGGGCAGCATCTCCCAGTCTGGAGACCAGAAGTCCGGAATCCAGGTGCAGGCAGGGCCATGCTTCCTCCGAAGTCTGTGGGGGGGAGCCTTGCTGGCTTCTCCCAGCCTCTGGCAGCCCCAGATGTCCTTTGGTTTGTGGCCACGTGGATCCGACCTTCACACAGTGTCCCCCTCTGCCTCTTGGCGTCGCCTCCCCTCTGTGTGAGGCCAGATTTCCCTTTCAGGTGGTGCTGGATCCCCGCCCGCCTAATGACCCCCTCTTCATCTGATCACCTCTGCCATCACCCTATCTCCAAAGAAGGTCCCAGCCGCAGGTCCTGGGGTTAGGACTCGAGCGTGTCACAGCTGGAAAGTGTGGCAGCTAGATTTACCACCCAGATCTGACCTCAGCACCAGGCTCCTAACAGCCGTGCGGCTCAAGGAGATTGCTGGGCCTTACATGCAGGGCCTTCTGAGCATCCCCGACCGGCTGGGGTGGGCTCAAAGCCATGTGGGCCGGGCGTGGCGGGAGCCCAGAGCAAGCCTCAGGGTCTTCTC
>NW_023253378.1:0-1208 GCF_002007445.2 Ailuropoda melanoleuca | reverse complement strand
GGGGGTGTTCCTCTCCTTGGGATTATTTTCTCTTACATTCAAATCTTCTCTTCCACTCTGAAGATGTCATCAGGTGGGGGGAAATATAAAGCCTTTTCCACCTGTGGGTCTCATCTCTCAGTCGTTTCTTTGTTCTATGGGACAGCTTTTGGGGTGTACATTAGTTCTGCAGTTTCTCATTCTTCCAAGGATACTGCAAGTGCCTCAGTGATGTACACCGTGGTCCCTCCAATGTTGAACCCCTTTATCTACAGCCTGAGGAACAAGGACATGAAGGGAGCCTTGAAGAAACTCATCTGAGAAACATCTTGTTTTGATTGTATCAACTGCCATGGTCTTGGGCTTCTAAAATGAGTCAAAGTACAGGAACACGGGGTGAGTCAGATTGTCTGACCTTTCCCTCACTAAGTTCTCATGTTTCAGTGGTTAAATACCATAAAGGTAGTTCAGCTTAGGCTTGAAAACTGACTTTGGTTTTTCTAGCTTTGGTATTTTTGAAAATTTATGTGAGCACTCAGAGCTTGACTTTTTGGAAACCATCAAAGTAGAATCAGAGTAAGGGATTCTTTCTATGGGGTCCCCCTAAAATAAAGGGACCCGTTCTCAGGAAAATGCTAGTGACAGAAGGATAGGGTGGGGAAAGTGTTAAACAAGGGTGTCATGATAGCCAGAGGACTGGCCTCAGCCTAGATTTGATATGCTCTTAACCTCTAGACACTAGAACAATGGTAACTATGTAAGGAGATGGGTATGTTAACTAGCTTGCCCACAGTAATAATTCCATTCTGTACGTATGCCAAATCATCATTATGTACACCTTAAATATATAATTAAAAAAGAGAGAGGTGCCTGGGTGGTTCAGTCAGTTAAGGGTCCGACTCTTGAGTTCGGCTCAGGTCATAATCTCAGGGTCTTATGATCCAGCCTCACGATGGACTCTGTGCTCAGCAGGGAGTAGTTTGAGGATTCTCTCCCTCTGCTCCTCCCCACATTCACACACTCTCTCTCTGTCTAAAATAAATAAAAATAATTATTAAAAAAAATTAAAAGTAGGGCACCTGGGTAGCTCAGTCATTAAGTGTCTGCCTTCAGCTCGGGTCATAATCCCAGGTCCTGGGATCCAGTCCCATATTGGGCTCTCTGCCCAGCAGGGAGTCTGCTCCTCCCTCACCCTCTGCCCCTCCCCTGGCTTGTGCTCTGCTCTCTCC
>NW_023253377.1:421-2172 GCF_002007445.2 Ailuropoda melanoleuca | reverse complement strand
AGCACTGAGAAAGACAATTTGGCCAAAACCCGCTTCCAACGAAATGTTTGCTCCCTGGGGAAATACTGTCAGAACTGCGGNATCAAGGTGCTTTCGTACCGTGAGTGAAACACGATGAACACAGCACTGAGAAAGACAATTCGGCCAAAACATGCTTCCACCGAAATGTTTGCTCCCTGGGGAAATACTGTCAGAACTGCTGGCGGCAATGGATCGAAAAGGCCCAAAACACGTCCGTCAGAAACAACACCGTACAGGCACCGTCTTAGCACTATCATCACCCTTCGTGGATAGGGAAACCTGAGGGAAAGTGGTCGCGGAAGCCTGACGAGAGTGCCCCATAGTGGTCTCTGAGACACCACACAGTCCAGGGAAATATCAACGATCATCATCTCTCGTGAGTAAGGGAGCATGAATGAAAAGGTTCAGGATTTTCGAGGACTCAGCGCCCTTCTCATTGGTAATAAAGCAGAGCGTCCAGGAAAACACCTCCAGCGAACAGCAGCCTTTTCACTGGGGACCCCGATTCCACATTGGGTGTAGGGGCCTGGGGAGGATCCAGCCCTTAGAACCAAGAAACAAAGTGTGAGTGGAAAGCCCTTGAAGTCACGACGGCCTTATGGAAGGTGGAACAGGAATCAAGGTGCTTTGGTACCGTGAGTGAAACACGACGAACACAGCACTGAGAAAGACAATTCGGCCAAAACCCGCTTCCAACGAAATGTTTGCTCCCTGGGGAAATCCTGTCAAAACTGCTGGCGGCAATGGAACGAAAAGGCCCAAAACATGTCCGTCAGAAACATCACCGTACAGGGACCGTCTTAGCACTATCATCACCCTTCGTGAATAGGGAAACATGAGGGAAAGTGGTCGCGGAAGCCTGACGAGAGTGCCCCATAGTGGTCTCTGAGACACCACACAGTCCAGGGAAATATCAACGATCATCATCTCTCATGAGTAAGGGAGCATGAATGAAAAGGGTCAGGATTTTCGAGGACTCAGCGCCCTTCTCATTGGTAACAAAGCAGAGCGTCCAGGAAAACACCTCCAGCGTACAGTAGCCTTTTCAGTGGGGACCCCGATTCCACATTGGGTGTAGGGGCCTGGGGAGGATCCAGCCCTTAGAACCAAGAAACAAAGTGTGAGTGGAAAGCCCTTGAAGTCACGACGGCCTTATGGAAGGTGGAACAGGAATCAAGGTGCTTTGGTACCGTGAGTGAAACACGACGAACACAGCACTGAGAAAGACAATTCGGCCAAAACCCGCTTCCAACGAAATGTTTGCTCCCTGGGGAAATCCTGTCAAAACTGCTGGCGGCAATGGAACGAAAAGGCCCAAAACACGTCCGTCAGAAACAACACCGTACAGGGACCGTCTTAGCACTATCATCACCCTTCGTGAATAGGGAAACATGAGGGAAAGTGGTCGCGGAAGCCTGACGAGAGTGCCCCACAGTGGTCTCTGAGACACCACACAGTCCAGGGAAATATCAACGAACATCATCTGTCGTAAATTATTATGAATGAAAAGGTTCAGGTTTTCGAGGACTCAGCGCACTTCTCATTGGTAATAAAGGAGAGCATCCAGGAAAACACCTCCAGCAAACAGCAACCTTTTCACTGGGGACCACGATTCCACATTGGGTGTAGGGGCCTGGGGAGGATCCAGCGTTAGAACCAAGGAAACAAAGTGTGAGGGGAAAGCCCTTGAAGTCACGACGGCCTTATGGAAGGTGGAACAGGAATCAAGG
>NW_023253377.1:0-237 GCF_002007445.2 Ailuropoda melanoleuca | reverse complement strand
CCCTTCGTGAATAGGGAAACATGAGGGAAATTGGTCGCGGAAGCCTGACGAGAGTGCCTCATAGTGGTCTCTGAGACCCCACACAGTCGAGGGAAATATAAACGATCATCATCTCTCGTGAGTAAGGGAGCATGAATGAAAAGGGTCAGGATTTTCGAGGCCTAGAGCCCTTCTCTTTGGTAACAAAGCAGAGCGTCCAGGAAAACACCTCCAGCGAACAGCAGCCTTTTCACTGGG
>NW_023253376.1:6988-14644 GCF_002007445.2 Ailuropoda melanoleuca | reverse complement strand
GAGCATGGAGAAGAACACTCAGCACTATGTGTACTTTTGTTTAAAGCTCACTATACAAACCTTAATACCTAATAAACAGTATTTCCTGGAAATACTTTGCTGTGCTGTCCAAAGCAGTATCCATTAACCACATGTGGCTATTGAGCACTTGAAATACAGCTAATGCAACTCAGGAATTAAATTTTTTATTTTATTTATTTTTAATTAAAATTTAAAGCTGATAATTGCTTCAGTTATTGGAAATTTTTTAAGTGTGTTTGGAAAAACTCAGGTATATGGATCTATCTTTTCAACTGCAAATTTTATGAAATCTAATACAGTTCCAGTATTTCTAACTGAAATTAAGCAATTAAGAATAAAGTATATAGATGGAACCAGAGGGTATTATGCTAAGTAAAACAAGTCATCAGAGAAAGACAATTATTGTACGATCTCACTGATATATGGAATTTAAGAAACAAGAAGAGGATCATAGGGGAAGAGAGGAAAAAATAAAACAAGACGAAACCAGAGAGGGAGACAAACCATAAGACACTCTTAATCATGGGAAACAAACTGAGGGTTGCTGGAGGGGAGGGAGGTGGGAGAATGCAGTAACCGGGTGACAGACATTAAAGAGGACATACGTAATGAGTACTGGGTATTATATAAGACTGATGAATCACTGACCTCTACCTCTGAAACCAATAATACATTATATGTTAATTAATTGAATTTACATTAAAAAATGAAATTTAAAAAAAGAATATATAAATGTAAAGTACATACTGGACTTCCAAGGCTTGTATGAAAAAATGTAAATTATGTTTTTATATTGATTACATGTTAAAGTTATATTTTGGATATATTGGGTTAAATAAAATGTTACTAAAATTAATTTCATCTATGTTTTTGTTTTTTGTATATGGCTAAAAGAAAACTTTAAATCACCTAGCTTATTTTAAATTACATGGCTAATTACAGAGTTAGCATTATGTTGGACAGCACAGCTCCAAATATCTCCTCAGCTAATCAAAAGCATAAATTTAACAAAGCTTCCAGGTAAAGGCTTACAAAATTTCCGGTTAACGTTTTTGAGGGAGTTGGGAGGAAATACAAACATCAAATTGGTATTTTAAAAAGATAACTGTGTAAGATGCCGAAGCTGGACTGGAATTTAAGGCGAGTGGCCGGAGTATTGGGTAAAATGGGAGGCTATTGCAGTAAAACAGGCAGAAAAGTGATGATACTGGTTTGGGCTAGAATGGAGGTGGTGAGATGACGAGAAGCTACATCTGAGAGACGCTCGGGACGTAAAAGTGACAAAGTTTAAAAATTTATTTAATCAGATTATCTGATTGAATCAAAACATTGACTACAGTTTAATCATGTTCTACAATGAAAACAGTAATTAAAATGTATTTAATCGGGGCGCCTGGGTGGCACAGCGGTTAAGCGTCTGCCTTCGGCTCAGGGCGTGATCCCGGCGTTACGGGATCGAGTCCCACGTCAGGCTCCTCTGCTGTGAGCCTGCTTCTTCCTCTCCCACTCCCCCTGCTTGTGTTCCCTCTCTTGCTGGCTGTCTCTATCTCTGTCAAATAAATAAATAAAATCTTAAAAAAAAATAAAAATAAAATGTATTTAATCAAATTCTATAATTTATTCAAAACACTGATTACAGGTTTAATCAAATTCTTCAACAATTTTATTAAAATCACAAATCTAGCAGATTCTCATATCCCAAACGGAAAATACACACAAACACGCACACACACAACACCAGAACTATCACAAGGTTACAGAATTCATTGTAACATTTATATTCAAACTGATCAGAAAGGTAGCATACGTATGACTTGCGCCTCGTATCTGCTAAAGGAGGAGGGGCTGAGGAATGAATAACTGACCTATCCACGGCAATCTGGAGCAGAAGACAGCGGCCGGCCAAGCCCGGCGCGCGGAGGCGGAGTCCCGGTCGGACACGACTGCCAGAATTGGCCGGAGGTCCCACGGCCGTCAGTGGCCAGGCCCCGAACCCTCGCCTCATTCGTCGCCCCGCCCACCGCGGGTCCGACGGCTACGCCTTCAGCGTGTTTATTCCAGCTGCGCCAGTGCGGGTCTGACTCAAAATCCGCAAACCCACCGAGGGTCTGACCCGCTAACGAAAACCTCCACGCCGTCGTCCCACAGTCAAGGAGACGGCCGGAGCCACAGGCTGAACCGGCCATCTGACAGACCCTCCCACAGACCCTCCCGCCCGGAATGCTTCCGGGGCAGGGGGCGGCGCTGACGGAAGTGGCCCGACGCCGTCTGCTGTTACTTGTTTAAGCGGCTGACGGGAAGGAGAAGCCGGAGCTCCGGCGGCGGCGCCGCGGGGCGGCAGTCACGACCTGAGCCGGGGCCGCTGCTAGCCTCTGGACGAGCCACAAGCCGGGAGTACTGGCTGCAGAGCGGAGGGGCGAGACGTCCGCTCGCCTTCTGATCTCGTCCTGTCGCGGGGCTCCATCGAGATTCCCCTCCGGGACACTGACGAGGTAAGTGTCGAGTATGGCGGAGGGTGGGGACTGTGAACTTGGACGATCCCCACCTTCCCCCTTCTTTTCACTTCGCCTCCAAAGCGAGAGGACCTTCTCCCCCAGGATCCCAGGTCGAAATCCCCGACCGAAGCCGCAATCACCTCCTACCCCAGCTCCTCCCCCTTTTCAGGCTGGCAACATCGCGTCCCCGCAGCCTTGGGGCCACCCTGAGGAGTGCGTGAAAGTTCCTTTCCTACCTGTTGGTATGTGACAGCATTCAGCTCTTCCTGATTTGTCGGGCGCAGGGGTGTGAGAGTGCGCATACATTGTAAGGCGCCTCAAGGTAAAAGGTGGGTGATGTCACCGTGGTCTCTGCTGCTCAAACTGTCTTTCCCTGAGAATGCATAGGATGTCGCCCTTTATCCCTTAGAAACTCGAGCCTGTCGTGGTGCACTGTCCGCCACACATGGCTCCAACGGCGAAATGGAGACCCCGAGATCTACCCGCCACGGTGTGCTGATAGAATTAACCCTCTCCCCCTTCGGTTCGCCTCAGCATGGGTACCCTGTGGCTTGTCTGAGTAAAGCCCTCAGCGTTGATGTTGTCTATATCCAGTATATCTCATTCTCTTATTTTTGTTTGAGATAAAATATTGAGATATAACTGACTTAGCATAAAATCCAGTGGTTTTCAGTAGTATTGTTTTAAAGTTGTGTGACCATCACCATCTGTCTAATTCCAGAACATTTGCCTACTGTTAATTTTTGTGCCCACATTCAGGAGTGTGTGTGACACAAATGCTGTCTCCCTGATGGATGTGTCCAGTGCCATTCAACTTCGCATTGCCTCTAGGATTGTGCTTCTCAAGTAGTCAGGCCTATGGCATCAGAGTCTCAGGGGTGCTTGTCTGCACTTCACCTGGATTAAATGTTAGGCAGGGTTTTGTTTTGTTCTTCCTGAGTAAGCAACACTTTTGTAACATTTTATAGTTCTGGTGATTTGAAGACATCTAGCAGTATTTGTTGGCTTCTCCATGCTTTTACCTTAATATTTTCATATGCCCTATTTGACATGTGTGCCTTAAATATGTCTTAACATATATACTTGCTCAGCTTTATGGCAAGTGAACACAAACCCTATGTATATCCATATTGATGTATATTCTGAAAAGGAAAAGAAGAAATGTGAATTTGAAGAAATAAGAGTCAAAACCTGCATTTTGTGTTTTAGGTCATTGAACTTGACTTCGATCAGTTACCAGAGGGAGATGAAGTTATCAGCATTCTGAAACAGGACCACACACAACTGCACATATGGATTGCTTTTGGCGGTCAGTGTTTACGTAACAGATATTTTTTATATGTTGACTGGGAAAAATACTTGGTTTCTATTTTCAGATATAGTAATAGCCAGCTTGGGAGCAGGATAAGTCAATTGTACCATATGTATGGAAGTTAATTGTATTACCATTCATAGAATAAGAAGGCCAGTTTCCTAAATGATATACTACTCCACTGGTAAATTAGTTTATGTTGGTAAAAGCAAAATTCATTTAAGTTAAATAGTACTCTGTACTGTGTATTTGATTATTTATTAATTACTCAGTGAAGACTAGCTTATGATTTGTAGATAATCTGAGAAAAGGCAAGGTGCCACCATGTAAACATTGTTACTTCACATTGTTTTCCCATAAGATAGTGTAGAAGGTGATTATATTCCAGGCTAACTCACAAAATCCCTTTGAATGAAGTTTATCTCGGGCTTGTTTTTTGTCCTGTTTGGTCCCTTCCATAACGTAAACCCTACTGGAGATTCTCAGGAGAATCACCTCAGCCTAAAGTTCTAACACCCTTCGCTCTCCCCAGCACCAACTGCCTAATGTTTCCTTTTCATGAGGACATCATAATAAATGATTCTGGTACTGTAATATAGGATATACTAAAATAATTTTTTTTTTAAGCAAGTGTGCCCGGGTCCCTTTTGTGTAAAGATACATAGGAGGCTCCTCCTATTATCTTGAAAGGAGAAATTGATCTACAGTTGGGCTTATATCCAATGCTCAAGCCTAACTGTTAAGAATTTATTAGATAAGGATTTGCAGAGAAATATTTTTAGTGACAATAGTCTCTTTCTGAAGTGTGAAGTTTTCCTGGTCTATGGAGAACCAGCCACTGATGCTTGTCACACAGTTTTTAAAGCCGGAGGGGAATTTAAATTTTTTTTTTGGACAAATGCCTCCTTGAGCAGCACTTATAGGAAAAATGGGGGTTTGAAGGGTTAGTGTGGCACCTGTGGTAAGATTGATGAAACACTGTGGGCTGTAGAGTGTTACAGAGAAAAGAGTGTATAGGCTTTGGGATTAGAGAGGCCTTTGTTCACATTCACACTTGGCTGCTAACTAGCTGTGTGACCTTAGACAAATGATTACCTTCTCATCTAAAATGTGGGGATGTTAGCATTCATTTTAAGGGTGATTATACAGATTAGAAATAAGTATATAAAGCTCCTGGCATAATCTGTGGTCCACGGTAGGTGGGTGATAAATGATGGATCTTCCTTTTAGTATTATTGAATGAAACAGATGGCCAGGGATGTTATCCAGCAGGCCCAAAGTCATGGATAATTTTGATAGATCTAGAACCAGAACCTAAGTTTTCTGTTTAGAATTCTATATCCTCCTCATTATTGCTTTTTCTCTTGGGCTCTGATTTAGTTTGAAATCAGCTATTGCTAGGTAAGTAGTAATTTGGAAACATATGGTGATTATCACTTTTTTAACAACTTTATTAGGCATAATTCACCTACAATAAGCTGCACATATTTGACATGTACCATTTGAGAAGTTTTAGCATATTTCACACCTGTGAAATCATCACTACATTCAAGATAATGAATATATCCATCATCCCCCAAAAACTTCCTCCAAACTCTTCCCCACACCCCATAGTGCTCAGCCAATCCTTGATCTGCTTTTGGTTTCTAAAGATTGCATGTTCTACAGTTTTTATACAAATGGAGTCTTTACGGTATGTACTCTTTTTGGTCTGGCTTCTCTCACACGGCGTAATTATCTTGAGACTTATCCACGTTATAGCATGTATCGGTGGTTCTTTTTTCTGCCGAGCAGCAGCCGTTGTACAGATAGACCACAGCTTGTTTGTCCATTCACCTGTTGATCAACAATTGAGTTGTTTCCAGTTTTGCATGGACATATGCTTTAATAATTCTAATTTGATTCTTTACCTTTTAGCTGGAATATTACAAGCAAGGAAAAATGGAAGAGTTTGTAAAGTTGTTGGAAGCAGCACGTATAGATGGCAATTTGGACTGTTTGTAAAGTTGTTGGAAGCAGCACGTATAGATGGCAATTTGGACTATAGAGACCATGAGAAAGACCAGATGACTTGCTTGGATACATTGGCAGCCAATTATGTACAACATGCTCAGAAGGAAAGGAATAAGGACAATAAGAAAGATATTATTACACAGGCAACCATGTTGTATACCATGGCTGATAAAATTATTATGTATGATCAGGTAAATAAGTCATTTCTTTGAATTCATGAAAGAGGAAAGAATACCACATGAGAGTAAAATGTGTGTGTGATAGCAATGGAATTTTTTTTTTTTTGGAAAAGATTTTTTCTTAAAATAACATGGTTGATAATAAAAATATCAAAAGAAGAATTCCCTGTTAAAATTGGAATTTCTTTGGTTGTTTGTACTGTTGAAGTAATGTGGGCAAATTTAGCATATATAAAACTTATCCACAGGTTGAGTCAGTAATTCCATCATCTCCGGGTGAATTTCAAGCATATTTTTTAAAATTTTTTATTTAAATTTGNAGGTGAATTTCAAGCATATTTTCAAAAATTTTTTATTTAAATTTGATTTAATTAACATGTACTGTTTTATTAGTTTCAGAGGTAGAGTTTAGTGTTTCATCAGTTGCATATAATACCCAGTGCTCATTACATCAAGTGCCCTCCTTAATGCCCATACCCCCACCAATCTCCCTCCAACAACCCTGTTGTTTGTTTCCTGTGATTAAGAGTCTCTGTGATTTGCCTCCCTCTCTGTTTTCATCTTATTTTATTTTTCCTTTCCTTCGCCTGTGTTTGTCTGATTTGTTTCTTAAATTCCACATATATGGGGCTCCTGGTTGGCTCAGTCGTTAAGTGTCTGCCTTCGGCTCAGGGAGTGATCCTGGCGTTCTGGGATCGAGCCCCACATCAGGCTCCTCTGCTGTGAGCCTGCTTCTTCCTCTCCCACTCCCCCTGCTTGTGTTCCCTCTCTTACTAGCTGTCTCTCTCTCTGTCNGTCAAATAAATAAATAAAATCCTAAAAAAAAAATTCCACATATGAGTAAAATCGTGGTATTTGTCTTTCTCATTTCTCTTAGCATGATACTCTCTGGTTCCGTCCATGTCATTGCAAATGGCAAGATTTAATTCTTTTTGGTGGCTAAGTAATACTCCATTGTATATATATATACACAACATCTTTATCCATCTGTCGATGGACATCTGGGCTTCATATTTTGGCTATTGTGGAAGAATGAACTTTTCTTTTTGTCATTGTTCCTGGCACAGAAGACTTGCATTTCTGGATAATTGCTTGATTTGTAATTAAGAATTGCCCATTGGTAGTTTTTAAACACGTTACAGTTGATAGAGGAATTTATGTGATACTCTACCTCCTTTCTATATGGTTTTCATTTCAGTTTTACACTTTCATGTTAAATTGTGTTTGCTCCTTGGTAAAGTCAGGTCTAAGATGATATATTACTTTTTCAGAACCATTTGTTGGGAAGAGCCTGCTTCTGCCTACTTGAAGGTGACAAAATGGATCAGGCTGATGCGCAGTTTCATTTTGTACTCAACCAGTCTCCAAATAATATCCCAGCCCTTCTTGGTAAGTCAGTTTTGGCAACCATCTTAGGAAACTATCTTTCATCATATGCCTGTAATATGTTTCTTTGACTGGGCTGGACAGCAATGTAGAAGAGCTTTACTTTATAAAAATGAAACTATCTGCAATAGATCATTGTTTCTTTTGAAGTTACAATCACAGACCTGTACCCCTGAAACAAATAATACATTATATGTTAATTAATTTGAATTTAAATTAAAAAAAAAGAAAGAATTCCCTTTACCATTAA
>NW_023253376.1:0-4501 GCF_002007445.2 Ailuropoda melanoleuca | reverse complement strand
AGGTGGCTACCGCTTCCCGGCGCCCTGACACGGCGGCTCCCTCCCCCTTCTGTTTAGCTTCCGATATCTGTGCGCGGTTTCACGGCTCCCCGCTTCGTACCTCGATACTCAGCGCTGGAGATGTTCATTTGTAGAGATCCAGATGTATCTTCCTGCGTCTCAGGCTGATTCCGTGGATATTCCTGCTGGTCTGGTACCTCCAGCTCAACTCAGGGGACCGGCTGAAAAAGGTGTCCCCTACTCCTCCGCCATCTTAACCCCTCCCAAACAACTTGTTTTTTAAGAAGTTTTTGAATTTCAGAATTTTAGGTAAGCAGTTGTACAATGTTTGTTAGTTTGGAATGCTTTCCATCGCAAGTAACAAAAAGCCTACTGCAGTGACTTAAACATGAGGGTTTTTATCGTCTGCCAAACCAGCTATCTAAGGTCTTGGATTTGGCACCTCAGTATCCTCAAACCCAGAATTTTACATCTTTCTGTCCTTCCTTAGTATGTGGATTTTCCTCCTCATGTCTGTCACCTCATAGTTGCAAGATAGCTGCTATTTTCCAGGCTCTTGTTATTTCATCAACCTTATGTAGAGGGAGGAAAGGGAAAGGATAAACGGCCTTCTCTTAGAGCAGTTCTATCCCCGTCATGCTTCCCCTTGTGTATAATTGTCTAGACAGGGTTTTCAGAGTTTCTGCCTTAGCTAAGCTACCTATTGACTTCTGGAGCTAGGTAATTTTTGTTGTGGGAAATTATCCTACCCATTGGTAGGACGTTTAGCAGCATCCCTGACCTCTGGCCACTAAATGCCAGCACGTCCTCCCTGTTGTGATAATGAAAAATGACATCGCCCCCAGTTTAGAACCACTGCCTTAGGCTGATCCCCAGAGAAGGGAAATAGATTATCTTGACTGGTTTAGATCAATCATCATTCATCCCCTGGGGTTTGAGAAGAGGAAGAAGGAACTTTCCTTCCTGAAATTAAAAGATCACAAGCTGCAAAGTCTGGACTCTATTAACACAGTAAGGGGGGTAAACTGGCTGTTGGGTAATCCACAGACATCTGCCACATCAAGAAGACAGCCAGGATCTATAAAAATACCAAAGGTGGCTGATTGTGAGGGAAGTTCTAACAATTTAATTCACTATTAGAAATTTTTTTTTATCCCTGCTGAAGGTTAACTGAAACAAGAGCTATATTTTGGTGTCTGAACTTAGATTTATATAACCTTATTTCTTCAGACAATAAAGGAAACTTTGAGAAAAATGCTAAGTAAGTAATGACCCTGTTGTCATTGTTTTCTTTTAGGCTGATTCCATCAAAAATGGTGTCCAGCTTCTTTCCAGAGCCTATACTATTGATCCTAGCAACCCCATGGTATTGAACCACTTGGCAAATCACTTTTTCTTCAAAAAGGTAAGAGAAGTCAATTTATTAAAGTTGTTTGCTTTTAAATCCTGATTTGTTTTTCTGTTCTGCTGTTGGTACTTTTTTTAACTTGGAATAAAATTGAAAATGTCGAGTTTTTTCAAATTAAAATTTGTATTAGTTAATTGGGAGTGGGTATGTTTGTTCACTTACTCATTTAATATTTATTGACCCTTTATACTCTACTCAACACTGCAGTAGAGACGTGGAGACAAAGTGTGGTTTCTGCACTCGGTTCAGTTTCATAGAAAACACAGACATGTAAACAAATGTAAATATAGAAATGCCTCTATCTTGCTGTGGTAGAGAAATGAAAGAGGAGGTGACAAAGTGGTTAAGAAGGGTTTTCACCAAGAAGGAAAAGCTCTTGAACTAGGTTTTTAGGAGGAGGTCTTTAGGTGGTTGAAAGGGGAAAGGCACAGATGTAGAAATAGTCTCTAGTTTAGTAAAAGCATGGCATATGGTGGGCTTATGCTAGACAATGCATTGGATCCAGGTAGTGAGGCACTTGTGTCATTTGAGGGGTTTGGACCTACTTACATAGGTATCCAAGGAGTTATTGAAGTTTTTATTTTTGTGTATTGATCAAGATATAATTTTTAGAGTTGCTACTAATTCTGTAGAAGCAATGGTATTTTAGATTGCTTGAATACTAAATCCAAGATTTCATTGGCAAAGTTTTTAAATAGTAAGTATGAAAGTTTTACTTGCCATATGGAAACCAGGTACTAAATTGTACTAGTAACTTTAATTAGATAGCAATTTAGGTAAAAGTGATAGCATATCACTGTTATTACTGCTATTAATATGCAGTAAATACTTACTAAATACCAAGTATTATTAAAAATGAATTTCATGGGGGTGCCTGGCTGGCTCAGTCAGAAGAGCATGGGACTCTTGATTTCAGTATTGTGAGTTGGAGCCCCATGTGGGGTGTAGAGATTACTTCAATAAATAAAACTTTAAAAAAATGCATTCCATGAATTTGTAGAACAGTCAGGTAATAGTCAGAGGTAGTTAATATTATCCCCATTTTGTGGATGAATAATTGAGGCAGAGGTAATAGGCTAAGGCCACACAGCTATTTACCATGATCCTTCTGGCTATAGCAGCATACTCCCCATTCCTAATGAATTATTAATTAAGCTTTATGCTATAACTGTTATAGAAGGAGAAGGCAACTATTTAGGGAGAAGATGGAAATGTATCTTATAAGTACTTGAAGTGTTACTGTTTCAGATAAAGAGTTACACAAGTATGCTTTTTACTAAAAAGAAAAACAAAGGACTAATAATCCTAAATATTTGAGTACATATTTAATAATCATTGCTCATAGCTGTTAGGACAGCTTCCTTGAACCAACTGAAAATTATTCAGTTTTTAATTTTCAATGCTAGTCACCCTTTCACTGCTGAAGATAAAGTCTTGCTTTTTAACAAGCTCAAAACCTTTTAGATTATATTTGTGAAATATGTAAATCAAGCCAGTCTATTTGAGTGTTTCTGAACACCTGATACATGATCAACACGGTGAAGTCATCTTGCAGTGAATAGATGTCCTAAAGATTTACAGAGCATGCTTACATATGTTTTCTTTATCTGTCATCAGAGCAGCCCTAGGAAGTAAGCAGGATATTTCTATTTCCCTTTCTATGAATAAGAAAATTGAGATTCAGCAAAGTTAGGTAACATCACTTGCCCAAATTCACTCAGTTAGCAGGTAGTACAGTTGAGATATAGTATTTTAATTCTCTGCCCACCACACTACATTGCCTCTCCTGTAGAAGAATCATTTAGCTGGGAAGAAAAGGCATTATTAATTAACATCCCAGATACTTCAGTAATTAAGTAGTTAAGTGGGTTTAGAGCTGGGAGCTATGATGACTCCTGGAGCAATTACCACAGACTTCCAGAAAGAACTGAGAGTTAAGGTTGGTTGTTTGATCAGAAAGAGAAGCAGCTAGAATGCAGAGGGGGTTGGGGACAAAAATTGGAGGAACCAAAGAGATGTGAATAAGGATTTTAAAATGGAATGTAATCTCCAACACATTTTATGTTAAATTTCAAAATGGAACCATTTTATTCCCTAAAAGATGTATCATGAGCCAAAGAGTAATAAAAATAGAAAAATTGATGTATATTCCAAACTCAATGTTTGACCTTTACCCTCATTCCCAGGAGCAATATATAAATTTAGCTGAAAGGCTGTGCAATCTAATTCCAAGTGTAGAGTTTGAATCACTTGGTTCAAATTCAGGTACCACCATTATATAGTTATGTGGCTTTGGGCAAATAATTTCCCTAAACTTTAATTTCCTCACTTGTAAAACAGTAATAAAACCTACTTTATAGGATTTGAGTAGTGGCAGTTAGGATTCAATGTCATGCGCATATTAAGTACTTATCTAATGGAAAACAGTTACTGTTAAGAACAGCAATCACATTATTATTCCTAATATTTAAAAAAAAAAAGTTGAAACTGACTATTGACCAAAGGCTCTCCAGACCAGATTACTATCAAATGGATAAAACATATCCCTATTAAAACCAGAAAGTTGTTTCCTACTCCCAGCGTATGAACTCTGAATTTGAGACTCTCAGAAGATTAGCTCTGTAATCCAAATTAAGTCAGGTCTAATGGGAAAGTCATGACCCATGCATCTGAAGAGATCTGAATTCAAATCCCATCACTTAAGCTTGCTACCCTTGTGTATCAGAACATTTCCTTGGAGTCAGAAAAAAATTAAATCCAGATTCTAGCTTTTCCACCTTAGACAACACACTTTATTTCTTTAAGCCTCCATTTCCCCATCAATAAAATGGTAATAATGATACTCTTTGAAGGGTTTTTGACTGAGGCTAGAATAAATGTAAGTATCATACCTACCACAGTGCTTAGTATATACTAGTTCTCAATAAATTGTAACCCTCCTTACTACCCATCACCGGTCTATCCCAATCACCCACCGGTCTATCCCAATCACCCACCCCCCTCCCCTCTGAGGCCCTCAGGTTATTTCTCATAGTCCATAGTCTCTCATGTTTCATTCCCCCTTCTGATTACCCCCCTTTCTTTATCCCTTTT
>NW_023253375.1:1429-1737 GCF_002007445.2 Ailuropoda melanoleuca | reverse complement strand
CCAGGAAAACACCTCCAGCGAACAGCAGCTTTTCACTGGGCACCCCGATTCCACATTGGGTGTGGGGGCCTAGGGAGGATACAGCCCTAGGAACCAAGAAACAAAGTGTGAGGGGAAAGCCCTTGAAGTCACGACAGCCTCATGGAAGGTGGAACAGGAATCAAGGTGCTTTGGTACCATGAGAGAAACACGACGAACACAGCACTGAGAAAGACAATTCGGCCAAAACCCGCTTCCAAAGAAATGTTTGCTCCCTGGGGAAAACCTTTCAAAACTGCCGGCGGCAATGGAACGAAAAGGCCCAAAAC
>NW_023253375.1:271-1126 GCF_002007445.2 Ailuropoda melanoleuca | reverse complement strand
GGAAGGATCCAGCCCTTAGAACCAAGAAACAAAGTGTTGGGGAAAGCCCTTGAAGTCACGACGGCCTTATGGAATGTGGAACAGGNTTTTTTTTTTTTTTTTTTTTTTGAGTGAAACACGATGAACACAGTACTGAGAAACAAATTTTGTCCAACGCTTCCAACGAAATGTTTGCTCCCTGGGGACATCCTGTCAAAACTGCGGCGGCAATGGAACGAAAAGGCCCAAAACACGTCCGTCAGAAACAACACCGTACAGGGACCGTCTTAGCACTATCACCACCTTTCGTGAATAGGGAAACATGAGGGAAAGTGGTCGCGGAAGGCTGACCAGATTGCCCCATAGTGGTCAATGAGACCCCAAACAGTCCAGGGAAATATAAACGATCATCATCTCTCGTGAGTAAGGGAGCATGAATGAAAAGGGTCAGGATTTTCGAGGACTCAGCGCCCTTCTCATTGGTAATAAAGCAGAGCGTCCAGGAAAACACCTCCAGCGAACAGCAGCCTTTTCACTGGGGACCCCGATTCCACATTGGGTGTAGGGGCCTGGGGAGGATCCAGCCCTTAGAACCAAGAAACAAAGTGTGAGGGGAAAGCCCTTGAAGTCACGACGGCCTTATGGAAGGTGGAACAGGAATCAAGGTGCTTTGGTACCATGAGTGAAACACGACGAACACCGCACTGAGAAAGACAATTCGGCCAAAACCCGCTTCCATCAAAATCTTTGCTCCCTGGGGAAATCCTTTCCAAACTGCAGGCGGCAATGGAACGAAAAGGCCCACACACGTCCGTCAGAAACCAACACCGTACAGGGACCGTCTTAGCACTATCATCACCCTTCGTGAATAGGGAA
>NW_023253375.1:0-181 GCF_002007445.2 Ailuropoda melanoleuca | reverse complement strand
CAGGTAAATATCAACGATCATCATCTCTCGTGAGTAAGGGAGCATGAATGAAAAGGTTCAGGATTTTCGAGGACTCAGCACCCTTCTCATTGGTAATAAAGCAGTGCGTGCAGGAAAACACCTCCAGGGAACAGCAGCCTTTTCACTGGGGACTCCGATTCCACATTGGGTGTAGGGGCCT
>NW_023253374.1:0-4250 GCF_002007445.2 Ailuropoda melanoleuca | reverse complement strand
ATAAAGTCCCACAAGTTCATTTTATCTTTTATTTCTCTTGCCTTTGGAGATGTGTCATGAAAAAGGTTGCTGTGGCCAATGTTGTAGAGGTTGCTGCCTATCAATGACATTTTTCAAAGAACTGGAACAAACTTCCCTTAAATTTGTATGGAACCAGAAAAGGCCCCAAATTGCCAAGGAAGTGTTGAAAAGGAAAAACAAAGCTGGGGGCATCACAATGCCGGATTTCGAGCTGTACTACAAAGCTGTGATCACAAAGACAGCATGGTACCAGCACAAAAACAGACACATAGACCAACGGAACAGAATAGAGAACCCAGAAATGGACCCTCGGCTCTTTGGGTAACTAATCTTTCATAAAGCAGGAAAAAACATCCGGTGGAAAAAAGACAGTCTCTTCAATAAATGGTGCTGGAAAAATTGGTCAGATACATGCAAAAGAATGAAAGTTGAATATTCTCTCAAAACCATGCGCAAAAATAAACTCCAAATGGATGAAAGACCTCGATGTGAGACAGGAATCCATCAAAATCCTAGAAAAGAATTTAATTAAACCCCAAAAATGCCACCAGTCTTTCATCTTAATGTATACACCTTTCAAATGGATTCTGATATTCCATAAATCAATGAGTAGATGAAGTGGCTAAGAAATAAATATTTTGCATAGAAATATATGTATGATTTAATATTCTGTTTCATCATCCTTAAAGTTAAGTGTGATTCTAAGGTCTTATTATATCGATATTTTCCATATTTGTCTTTCTGTGTAGATTCCACTTGGAGATATGTATTTTATTATCATTTCTTTTGCCAGAGACTATGGCCGGCATGGTGAACACAAGCTGTATAACAACAGGATCCTAATGTGTAGAAAAATCCCCATGATCCGCTAGAACCACCAGTACATCAAAGTCTGCATTCTCAGGAAAAGCAGTGAAGGTAGCGATATACAAAGGAATTATCTTCAAAAAAGTGAAACACAACCTCAGATTTTTCTCTGTTATAAAATATTTGTGGTGATCAAGAGTATATTTTCCACATGAGAAGTATTCAGTCAAACAAAAGAAATGATACTACAATGTATTTTATTTAAAAAGAAATTACTTTTAACAGATCCATGTAGTCTTTGAATAAATGAGAATTTCCAAATATTTCACATGTGAGGTTAGGAATACCATTGAGAGTAGGAAAATGACAAAGGGCAAATCTCTTGGATATCAGATATATCACAAAGCTTAATAAAGTAAGTTACATAAATTATACAGAGAGGGAAAATAATAAAAACAAATAAATTCCCAGAAAAAAAAAATAGAAAAGTCATGTTCCACTTCCAGAATCAGATAAAAAAAAAAAATCAACACTTGGCTTAGGCTATGGGCTCTGCAATCCTGTGCACATTTTCAGCCCCAGAACAACTGGCCCTTTTAGACCTGCCCTCCCAGAGAATCTCATCAGAACCCTCTTTATGTCTCTGTTCCTCAGGCTGTAGATGAAGGGGTTCAGCATGGGCATGACCACCGTGTACGTCACTGAGGCCACTGCATTTGAGTGGGAGCTCTGGGTAGCAGCAGAGCTAAGGTACACTCCTAGGCTCGTACAATAAAATAAGGAGACAACTGAGAGGTGAGACACACAGGTGGAAAATGCTTTATACTTGCCCTGAGTTGATGAGATCCCAAGTATGGAGGAAACTATCTTAGAGTAAGAGTAAAGGATCCCAAGGAAGGGACCACCAGCCAGCAACACAGCTGCAAAATATATCACCATGTTATTGAGAAAGGTGTCAGAACATGCAAGTTGTATCATCTGATTGAGTTCACAGAAAAAATGGGGGATTTTTATGACTGTACAGAAGGACAGCCGTAGCACCATTGAGGTGTGTAACAAGGAATAGAGGGCACTCACGATCCAGGACACCAGAACCAACACTCTGCAGATCTGGGGATTCATGATGACCATGTAGTTTAGGGGGTGACAGATGGCCACAAAGCGGTCATAAGCCATCACAGCCAGAAGGAAGTTGTCCAATCCTGTAAACAGTATGAAAAAGTACATCTGGCTGATGCAGTCTTCATAAGTGATCACTTTCCTCTGAGTCTGGATGTTCCACAGCATCTTGGGGATGGTGGTGGAGGTGAAACAGATGTCTACAAAGGACAGGTTGGCCAGGAAGAAGTACATGGGGGTGTGGAGGTGGGAGTCTGAGCTGACGGCCAGGATGAGGAGCAGGTTTCCAAACACAGTGATTACGTACATTATGAGGAAAAGCCCAAAAATGAGGGGCTGTAGTTCTGCTTCCTCTGAAAGTCCCAGAAGAAGAAACTCTGAAATTCTTGTATAGTTTCCTGCATCCATGTGGTGGAGGTGACTACCAGCACAGGAGAAAATAACAGGACATTTTCATACAAATGTACATTGCTCAGATTCTAGAAATGCCACGGTGTATATTTTCCAGTCAAGAAACTCATTTCAATATTTTGTGAATGGATCTGGGCCCTTTGAGGGTATCTCTATGTCCTCTTTGTTCNGTACATGGGGGTGTGGAGGTGGGAGTCTGAGCTGACGGCCAGGATGAGGAGCAGGTTTCCAAACACAGTGATTACGTACATTATGAGGAAAAGCCCAAAAATGAGGGGCTGTAGTTCTGCTTCCTCTGAAAGTCCCAGAAGAAGAAACTCTGAAATTCTTGTATAGTTTCCTGCATCCATGTGGTGGAGGTGACTACCAGCACAGGAGAAAATAACAGGACATTTTCATACAAATGTACATTGCTCAGATTCTAGAAATGCCACGGTGTATATTTTCCAGTCAAGAAACTCATTTCAATATTTTGTGAATGGATCTGGGCCCTTTGAGGGTATCTCTATGTCCTCTTTGTTCAGCAATGTCCATCCCAACATCAGATATATCCCCAAAAGTTCAGTCATTGTACAGTTTGAATAAGAAGTTATTTGAAGCATTTGAGGAATATATAGAGTGTTGACCTGTTTTGGAAATTCCTAGTCATAGATTAGAGGGTGCTAAAGAGCAAAAGTCCCTACACTTCAGTGATGATCATAGGATAGAAGCGGATATAGACATCAGTCCCCTGGACAGATACTATGAAGAAAGCTGAAGCAGGTTAAAAGAGAGAGTGGGTAGGGTGTTAGGTTGGGTCTTAGTCAAGGTTGGCTCAGAAGGTGACATTTGAACTGAGACCTCAAGCAAGAGAGGGTGGAAGACAGGAGGTCTTCCTGGCAGAGGGAACCGCTGGTTCAAAGGCCATGAGGAAGAGCTTCTATCAGAAAATCAAGGCTCAGAAGGAAGCCAGCGTGTTAAGGGGAATGGACAAGAAGGAGAGTGATGAGAGGTGGTGGCAGTGAATTTCGTAGAACCATGTGACCTCATAGCTGCTTAATGTTTAAGACACAGGGGCTTCCTCGTCCACACTATGTACCTCTTCACTTTATGGATCTGGTTGCAATAATGTCCTGTCAATTGAACATCCCGCCTTAGTATCATCTGTTGATTGAGTCTGGACGGTGTATTATAAGGGTATCTTAGAATAGAGGATTCTGTGTATCCCTACTCTGAGGACTGCTTTCACTCATCAAGGTGCATGCACGCATGTGCGCACGCACACACATACACACACACACACAGTCACATACACAGAAGACAGCACACCATGTCCTCCTTGTGTGTGTTACTTCTATGTCCTTCTCACCTCTCCCCCATCTGCTCCAACACACTGTTTAAGATATGAATGCATATACATCAAATTAACTTTCCCATAAGGAATGTAGAAATAGTACCCAGAAATTCCTATTCATACCTTCCCAGGGACAAATCATCTTAGGGATCCATTTTGGGGTGGCCACTTTCCAATCTGCATGTAAGGAAACATAAATAATTGTGTTCAATAAATGGAGAGAAAGAGAGAGGGAAAGAGAGATGGAGGGAGGGAGAAATGACATGGACATAAAGAGTAAAATGATCTCATAAGCTCAGTTGTCCTGGAGACTGCGAGGAAGGAAAGCTTCCATGCCACTGGTGGCATCCAATCCTGGCTTTATCCCATTTATACCCACCCAAAATAATAAAAGAGCAAACATAAATTGTCCAAAAGACAAAAGTAGTGACATATCTATGATGTAAAACACCTTACAGACTGGACTGAACATCACAAGAGAAAAATGGGTGAAGAGAATAAATCAACACTTCACAAAACTAGGTGTTTTTATTACCAGAAAGCAGATAGCAGAAGACCT